>NC_066846.1:12842968-13037937 GCF_001640805.2 Lates calcarifer
TAGTATGGCGTCATAGTATAGTATGGCATCAGAAAAAGTCATAGTATAGTATGGCATCAAAAAACATGAAAAAAAGTCATAGTATAGTATGGCGTCAAAAAACATGAAAAAAAAGTCATAGTATAGTATGGCATCAAAAATGGTCAAAAAAAGTCATAGTATAGTATGGCATCAAAAATGGTCAAAAAAAGTCATAGTATAGTATGGCGATCAAAAAACATGAAAAAAGTCATAGTATAGTATGGCACAAAAAAAAAAAAACAAGTAGTATGCATCAAAAAACATGAAAAAAGTCATAGTATAGTATGGCATCAAAAAACATGAAAAAAAGTCACTGTACAGTGTCTGTGACTAACGTGTTTCATCTTTGCAGGAGGTGAAGGCGGCAAGAAAAGGAGTTCACTGTTCTTAAGCATGTTTAGAGATGTTTCAGTCTTTAATAACAAGAACAACACTACATTGAATGTGTTTCCAAGTGTTCAAACGTGTCAAGTTTCCTGCTGTTTATATATGAAAATGTTGTGTAAAACAGAATAAAGTTTTGCAGCTTAACTTTTGAGTTGAGTTCCTTTATTTTCAAATTAATGTCACTGACCTTACAATTAAAATGTAACTAAAAATGAACTACTCTGGCTACAAATGATTTCTGCCTTAAAGCCGTAACCCTAGCTACTAGCTAAATGCCACAACCCTAACTCTAACCGTAAGCACTGGCTACAAGTAGCTAAATGCCACAACTTTAACCCTAACCTCTAGCTAAAAGCCACAACCCTAACCCTAGCCGTAACCCTAACCCTAACCTCTAGCTAAATGCCACAACCCTAACCCTAACCCTAACCCTAAGCACTGGCTACAAGTAGCTAAAAGCCACAACCCTAACTACTAGCTAAATGCCACAACCTTAACCCTAATCTCTAGCTAAAAGCCACAACCCTAACCCTAGCCGTAACCCTAACCCTAACCTCTAGCTAAAAGCTGTAACCCTAACTGCTAGCTAAATGCCACAACCCTAACCCTAAGCACTGGCTACAAGTAGCTAAAAGCCACAACCCTAACTACTAGCTAAATGCCACAACCTTAACCCTAACCTCTAGCTAAAAGCCACAACCCTAACCCTAGCCGTAACCCTAACCCTAACCTCTAGCTAAATGCCACAACCCTAAGCACTGGCTACAAGTAGCTAAAAGCCACAACCCTAACTACTAGCTAAATGCCACAACCTTAACCCTAACCTCTAGCTAAAAGCCGTAACCCTAACTGCTAGCTAAAAGCCACAACCCTAACTGCTAGCTAAATGCCACAACCCTAACCCTAACCCTAACCCTAAGCACTGGCTACAAGTAGCTAAAAGCCGTAACCCTAACCGCTAGCTATAAGCCACAACCCTAACCCTAAGCACTGGCTACAAGTAGCTAAAAGCCACAACCCTAACTACTAGCTAAATGCCACAACTTTAACCCTAACCTCTAGCTAAAAGCCACAACCCTAACCCTAGCCGTAACCCTAACCCTAACCTCTAGCTAAATGCCACAACCCTAACCCTAACCCTAAGCACTGGCTACAAGTAGCTAAAAGCCACAACCCTAACCTCTAGCTAAATGCCACAACCCTAACCCTAACCCTAACCCTAAGCACTGGCTACAAGTAGCTAAAAGCCACAACCCTAACTACTAGCTAAATGCCACAACCTTAACCCTAATCTCTAGCTAAAAGCCACAACCCTAACCCTAGCCGTAACCCTAACCCTAACCTCTAGCTAAAAGCTGTAACCCTAACTGCTAGCTAAATGCCACAACCCTAACTACTAGCTAAATGCCACAACCTTAACCCTAACCTCTAGCTAAAAGCCACAACCCTAACCCTAGCCGTAACCCTAACCCTAACCTCTAGCTAAAAGCTGTAACCCTAACTGCTAGCTAAATGCCACAACCCTAACCCTAACCTCTAGCTAAATGCCACAACCCTAAGCACTGGCTACAAGTAGCTAAAAGCCACAACCCTAACTACTAGCTAAATGCCACAACCTTAACCCTAACCTCTAGCTAAAAGCCACAACCCTAACCCTAGCCGTAACCCTAATCCTAACCTCTAGCTAAAAGCCACAACCCTAACTGCTAGCTAAATGCCACAACCCTAACCCTAACCCTAACCCTAAGCACTGGCTACAAGTAGCTAAAAGCCGTAACCCTAATCCTAACCTCTGGCTACAAGTGGCTAATTCTAACCCTAAACTCTGGCTAAAAATATTTACCTTCATACAATCTTAAACAAACCAGCAAGACATTCAGTGTTCAGAAATATTTATTTGGGTAAGAGTAACAAATCATTATTAGTCCTACAGCAAGGTAATTCAGTATAAAAGCAGCAAAAATAGAAAAAGGCATGATATAAACAAGACAAGATACAAAATATTAAATAATATATAAGCATAAATAAAATGACCAATATGAACTGGACTATGTACACAGAAAGATGTAGGATATTAGTACTGATATTGAAAATCACATAATATCAACATGAAATGTCAAAAACAAAATCTAACTTGACTCAAAAAATGTCATAGTATTGTATGGCGCCAAAAATAGTAAAAAAATCTCATAGTATAGTATGGCATCAAAAAATGTCATAGTATAGTATGGCATCAAAAAACATTAAAAAATGTCATAGTATAGTAAGGCGTCAAAAACTCTCTAAAAACGTCACAGTATAATATGGGGTCAAAAATCCTGCAAAAATGTCATAGTATAGTATGGTGTAAAAAAAACTCAAAAAAATGTCACAGTATAGTATGGTGTCAAAAACAGTCAAAAACAGTCATAAAATGTCATAGTATAGTATGGCATCAAAAAAACATGAAAAAATCTCATAGTATAGTATGGCATCAAAAAATGTCATAGTATAGTATGGTGTCAAAAAGTCAAAAAATGTCATAGTATAGTATGGCATCAAAAAACATGAAAAAATGTCATAGTATAGTATGGTGTCAAAAACAGTCAAAAAATGTCATAGTATAGTATGGCATCAAAAAACATGAAAAAATGTCACAGTATAGTATGGCGTCAAAAACAGTCAAAAACAGTCAAAAAATGTCATAGTATCAAAAAACATCAAAAAACAGCCAAAAAAGATCAGTGTAGTAAGGCATCACAACTTGCCAAAAAACGGAGGAGAGCTACAGTCAATTTGTCCAGAGACAAAACATTAACAACTATTCTGATACATAATTTTTCAAACCAAGAATGTCAAATATTTGCTTGGAGGCAGAGAGAGAAGGGGTACGAGATAGAAAGAGAGAAAGAGTAAAAGAACAAGGGAGAGAGACAGAGATAGCGCTGATATTTAAATTCTTCAATTTCTTTGAACTGTACTTTCATGAACTATGTAAATATAGTTTAATGAGTGAAGTCTTTGTGACAAATCAAACTTGATTAAGACTTCAGATCAGTGTTGGACAGTTGGTGTAAAGCATAATTACCTGTCCTGGTCTCAAAGAACTTCTTCATTGTACGAAGACTCTCTGTGATCATGGATGACATCTCTGTGATTGCAGACAATGTCTCTGAGATTGTGGACAATGTCACTGTGATCAACAATGATCAATGAACATCAACAATGTCTCTCTGAACACGGATGATGCCGTCAAATTGGGGAACTCCATCAATTTTTGCCCGTCTACGAGTCATGGATGATGTCTCCCTCATCCTCAACAATGTCTCTCCAGTTCCAGACCATGTCTCTGCGATCATGGACGATGTCTCTATGATTGTGGACAACATCTCTCAGATCATGGACGATGTTGTGGACGAAGTGGTGACACCTGGAGGAAATCAAAGAGAAACATAGAAAGAAAAATGATCAATACACTACTACCTATTCCTCATCAACAGTTTAACCATTGTCTCATAAAATGGGCTGTTTACTCTCACATATGACAAGAAAAAGCATCACATCTTTAGGAATTAATAATAAATATTTGGGAAAAATGAAATGCTTATCTTAACTTTAAAATTTCTATGTTAATTGTCAACTAATCACTGAAAGAATCATGTATATTACTGTGAACTGCATAATAAAAACATTCACTTCAGTACATTTTTTGAAAGCAGGGTTTTAATGTGGTATTTTTAATAATACTTCAGTCCACAGGCAGAAAATTAACTGACAAATATTTAGAGGTTTTTCAAGCGATTAGATCTCGCATCTCTCGCGTTTTCTGGAAATTTATACACAATCAATCAGTTCTTATTGATTCAATACTAAACTCATTAAATACCAAGGATTTTAACAATAGCACTGCTAGTAACAAATAATTTAGCAACACATATTTTTCAGACTGGGAAAATGTTTAGGACACATACCTGTTTGGTTTGTGAGGTGAGAGCTGGTGTTTGTGTCCAGGCTGCAGCAGCTGAACCAGTAAACCTGGAAAACACAAGTACAGCACTTGAAAAGCAAATAATCCAATAACCAATACAACACTGAAAACTAGACACTAGAAGGTGAAGTGAATAAATTAATTATGTTACTAGAACATGACGTTATTGATCTCAGTACAGTAATCTCAGCTCAGACCTTTTCTTGAGGCTTAAAACGTGTGGAGGAGCAAAGAGTTAAAATGTTGTTTTCAAGCTTGTGTTTAACACAAAACTGAGCTCAGTACGGTCCACCAAGTCACCACAAAGAAATTTCTAATCAATAATATACACAGCAGGGGATCAATAGCCAAAGCAAGATCATAAACGAAGTTAAAATGGCTTGGATGAAACACAGAATGACAAAGTGTAAACAAATACTAACGGGGATTTACATAGATTAGATTAGAGCCCATTGTGTTACCACACGTCCACACCTCGGTCACGGAAATACAAACACAATCTTACCCACGCAAAATAAAAAATATCATTGCAAGGTAATGCTAATGCTAATGCTCGCAGCTAATGCTAACGCTAGCCGCTAAATGTTAGCCTTACTTACAGGCCGCAGGTGTGTTCAGTGATCAGTCTCACAAAAGAGCAGCTCCAGGGTTTGTTTTAGCTTCCAGACCTCTTCATTAACGACAAAAGAGCAGCTCCAGGGTTTGTTTTAGCTTCCAGACCTCTTCATTAACGACAAAAAAGCAGCTCCGGGGTTTGTTTTAGCTTCCAGGCCGCATCGATACCGACGTTATCTCACCGCACTAGCAAACAGAGGCAATGGTTCAAACTTGGCTTAAATCTGTTCAGACTTCCTTTCTCCGCCTCTCTGCGCTCCTCCCACAAGGCCGTAGCCAATCACGAGATACGTAGCGGTCAGTGACGACATACGTCAGCAGAATAACGCTGATTGGCCGATCGATTCTGGTCCGACGGAGAGAAGCGTTACGTGTATTATAAGAGCTGGGGTACGGTCATGGCAGCACGCAGCGTCAGTGCATAAAATCACAGACTGTATATAAGCATATAAGACACTGCACAGATCATATAAAATCACATATAAGGTAAATGACTTTGATGAATTTAAAAGTTATGAAAAATCACCTACAGTGACCCTCACTCCCCCAGAAAATTGCTGCTGTAGCGTGATGTGTACCCACGATGCACAATGTGCATTGTTTTTATGCCAGTTTGTTCACGTGTACAACTTAAACTGGTTATTGATTTACTGTGTTACTGTTTTATGTTATTTCAGTTTATACCCACTAGGGGGCAGCAGCACACAGGATTACAGGAGTCATAGTGGTGAGGCCATTTACTGCAATTCATCATGTCAGTTTGATTTCTTATGGTCAAAATAGGCCTGAAAGTCCTTCACCTTAATGTAATACATCAAACATGTTGCAGCATCAACAGAAATTTTACAGTAATCCTTGTCATGTGCAGACTTGTCCTACCTCAGCAGGTGCAGGTTTATTTTGAGTCATTCATTTTTTCTGATGTGGATCATGACTGTAACAGCTGCTAACAGAGTTTTAAGAGTTTACACTCAAAGTGTAATTGCTATTTCAAAGCTGCATCATTTTTTTTAAAGGATTAATGCAGCTTACCCCACCTTTCGCCCGGTGTCAACCGGTATTGGCTCCAGCCACTGCTCGACCCTCAAAGGTTAAGTGGTATAGCTAATGGATGGAAGGATAATGCAGCTTTAGATGAGATGATTTGGCATTTTTTCAGTTAGTGTTATAAATTGGACATACACAGATCAGGCACATCATGCACACACACTGGACCTCTGATCTGTGTTGGACATTGGCATTGGATCCTTTGGGTACTGTGGGTTGTGGGGTGGGGCCTCCGTGGATCTGGCTTGTTCTGGATCATCCCAGATGCTGGAATAGATTGGGATCTGGGGGGTTTGGGGGCCAGGTCAACACCTTGGGATCTTTGTGATGTTCCTTGAGGCATTTCTGAGCAGTTTTTGTGACGTGGTGGGAGCATTGTCCTGTCATTTGGGAGGGTCGTTGCCTTGGTGGGGTAGTGCTTGGTCTATAACAATGTTTAGGTGGGTGGTATGTGTCAAAGTGACCAGGACCCAAGGTTTCTCAGCAGAATATTGTATTGTCAATGGTTTAATGTTGTGACAGGTTTACTTCATTTCCTGTTCACGTCTGAATCCAGCACGAGCCTGATGTAGGTGTGAATCTGTGTGGGTGAGCGTAGAATAAGCTGTGTGCCTTCTCAGACAGAAAGGATGAGTGCAAAACATAGTAATTGTAGACTGAAACTAAAAGCTGTACGAACACCACAGTCCTAACAGTGAGCACTCTCACATTAGCAGCAACAACTTGGCTGTGACGAGGTCCAGCATATTTTCTATTCCTGTAGAAAACTATTTGTTAATACAAAGATAATCATCCTCTTTCCTCCATCAGAAAAGGAAAATTTAAATCAGATGTGACATTGTTTAAATGATAATAGATACGTTTGACACTTGTTTGATTGTGTTTCCTTTCAGTCAGGATGTGGGCAGACTTCTAGCTAAAGATCTGTAGCTACTTAAGAAGAAGACGAAAACAGACAACGTCAAGACAGGATGGAGATCACCTCTCTGTGGCTGATGCTTTGTGAGCAATTTTGGTTATCTACTTATTTTTAAACATCACCTCCTAATCTCTCATTTTCTCACCTCCCTTAATCGTGTCTTGTGTATTTTATTGTTTTTTTCATTGAAAGAATATGAAGAAATCACTTCCATGGCTGTGTATGTGTGTGATGGTTGTTCTGATTGATTTGTTTTCTTGTTATGATACTGTGTATATTTATTTGATCTCTGGTGTCTCTTGCTAAATAACCGATCCCAGTGATGGTTGCAGTGATTACTGTAACTGGAAAATCAGATTTCTGTCTGTTTAAAGAAAACTTATGAGAGTTTTAGATTTTAGGATGCTGGAGCATTGAATCTGTTTGGCTCTGAGTCTGAGTGTTTAGTTTAGTTTGGTTCGTGTACAGGAAACAAAGGCTATCGGTCGCTTGACCAGAGCTCTGACTGCGTAGTCCCGCTCAATGAACTGAAACAAGGCCAAACTGTGCATATTACTCATGATCCCCAGCTTCTGCTTCAGCTTCAGCTATAATTCTTGATATTTCTGTCAGTTTCCTGGCTGGATACCAGAGATGAACGCTGGTTTTTAATGACTTCTAAGTCTTTTTAACTGAGCTACAGTTCAGCATTACTCTTGAACTTGCTGTGCCTGATTCCAGCAGTTTCAATCACCCTTCTCACAGGAGATCGAACCTGTTAAACACAAGTTACATAGTGCACAGGGCATCGATTAGGAATAACAGAGGCACCATTCTCCCTATTACAACTCAGTGTGCCATTAAAATGATTCTGAAGCTGTTATTTTAAGGTAAAATAGTTACATACTATAGTTTTAAGGTTTTTGGATTACCTTAAAGATTTCAGTCTGATGGTTTACTTTCCATTTTGAACAGCGGCTACGATGAGCATCCATCCCAACAGATCTCAGTTCTTCCAGTATGACTCCATCACTCTGAGCTGTGCTGTTCCAACAAACGCAAGTGTCTGGATACTGAAGAGAAACACCTCCTCTCAGATTTCTCAGCCATGCAGCTCTGGCTGGGGAGTGCCACAAGGGTCCTCCTGCACTATTCAGGGTGCCTATCCAACAGACAGTGGAGAGTACTGGTGTGAATCTGAGCGTGGGGAGCGCAGTAATACCATCAACATCAATGTTACAGGTAAAACTAAAATGTGCCTGGACCTTTTATGTTGATGTTGTTTGATGGGGAACAGAATGGATTGTGGATTGTTTTTCAGGTGATGCTGTGATCCTGGAGAGTCCTGCTCTTCCCGTGACAGAAGGTGATAACGTGACACTCCGCTGCTATTACAAAAAAGAAGACAACAGCAAAGCCACTTCTAATTTCTCTGCAAAGTTCTTCAAAGATGGTGTTTTCATTGGGATGCACTCTACAGGAAACATGACCTTCTTGTATGTGTCCAAATCTGATGAAGGTTTCTACAGGTGTGAACACCCCACAGAAGGACAGTCACCACAGAGCTGGCTGGCTGTGAGCAGTAAAGGTTGGTTATTCTTGGGCACAGGGAAAAAAGATGGAAATAGTTGTGAGAATACTGAAAGAAAAATCTAGAGACTTCTTTGTTTCTGCACACCTTAGCAAATGCTGCACGAAGTAGGCGTATTTTTCTGGTAATCGTTTCGGAAAGTGGAAAACTGCTGAGAGCTCAAACATCTGAAACTGACAAAAAGCCTCAACAACATCCTGGTTTCTGGGGTGACAAGCCAAAGATCTTTAACAAAGCAAAACATGGAAATACTCAAAGTAAAGTAACTCAGAATTCTACTGGGGAACAAATGGGGAAGGAGCAAAGCGGTTTAAGACAGTTTTATGAGCTGAACTTGCATGGTGTTTGGATGAAAACTGAACTAATGATAGTCTGTCTTGGACTAATAAAATGTTTTTGGTTTTTTTTTCCTTTTTTTTATGCAGTTATAACTCAGCCTCCACCCACTCCTCCTCCTCCTCCTCTCATGTCTCTGCCCAGGCTGCTGTGCACCATCCTCCTGATAGTCCTTTACACTGTGCTGCTCGTAGTGTGTTTGAATGTACACAGAAACCGGGCTATAGGTAGGAATTCCTCTGGAAATCATTTTGAGATATTGCCTTGGTGTCTTCAGTGGTAACTACATAAAGACCTCTCTAAAAGGTTTTATGTCTTCTTCTTCCTGCAGCACAAGCTGAAGCAAAAAGAGCCTCTGAAAGTCTTTCATCTGGGTGATCAGTCTTGTTTCCTGCTGATGAAGAAGAAAAAGAGCAGCTACTGTACAAGTTGTAGTTTGTTTATGTAATGACCAGTATTTCTAATAATTGCTCACAAAAGACAATGCTGTATTTTATTTATCTATTAAAAAAAATGTCTATTATATTTTTTTGTGTAGGTTGATCAAAATACAAGATAAAGCAAAAATCAGCAACAGCTTCCTGTATTTGTTCAAAAAAAATTTACTGAGAAGAAAAAAAATCAGCCACCTCGAGGCACCTAGTGGACATTTTTATTAAATTCTGTTAAATTTAAAATGCTTTATTTGGAAGGGTATGTAAAACATTTTTAGGATAAGAAACAAAAGCAAAACATGGAAATACTCAAACTAAAGTACCTCAGAATTGTACTTAAGTACAGCATTGATGAAAAAGACAACAAATGGGGAAGGAGCAATGTGGTTTAAGACAGTTTTATGAGCTGGACTTGCATGGTGTTTGGATGAAAACTGAACTAATGATAGTCTGTCTTAGATTAATAAAACATTTTCTTTATTTATTGCATTTTTAAAATGTCTATTACATTTTTATATATACCTATACGCACATGTTGATCAAAATACAAGATTAAGTAAAAATCAGGAACAGCTCTTTGTATTTGTTTAAATATATTTTTTTAATGAGAAGAAAAACTTTCAGCTATCTCACATCACCTAGTGGACTTTTTGATTAAATTCAGCTCAATTGAAAATGCTTTATTTGTACCCTCACTTAGAAGTCATTAAAAACCAGCGTTCATCTCTGATATCCAACCAGGAAACAAAGATCATGTTTGATGAAACACATCTATTCTGACTTTTCCAAAATGCGATGATAATGTTACTTTGACAACAGTACATGCAAACATGGAGTTCACTGTTACGCATTACTGATGTCCTAAATGAGGCTAAGGTCTAATGATTGATTTTCACATCAAATTTAAACTAAAACCAGTTCACGTTGGTGTGATTCCTTAATTGGCAGGGGAACTATATATGTCTTTCTGTGAAAGAAATCTCTTGTTCCCCTTTTACATGAAGACTAGTTTCTAAAGTCATGATTTGAAGAAAAAATCATCCTGTGGAAACTTTCTGCACTAATGTACTAACCCTAAATAAAGTCGTGTTAAGCTTTTGAAGAGCTTTGACCTTTACTGTTGTATCTTTAATGTAAGATTCCAGCATCTTTTTAGGATATTAACTGTATGTAAGGTAAGGTAGGGCAGCTGGACTGTAGAGCCATCAAATGTGGAAGGTTATGATGAGGTTATACTTTAAAGAACCACAGGGAAAAGAAGAGAAGTGAAACTATATTATTAGAAATCAGATTCAGCACACATTCTGACAATTGTGTTTAGGATAAGTGAAACATGCTGCATAGGCAGAAAGACTACACCTATCAGCCACACTTGTACAATGCATTGTGATTGACAGTTTGTGATTCATTTCTGTGCATGTTGTGTAAAATATATATATAATTTTCACATTAGAAAAAACTATATAACATATGTAAAATCGTTAATTATCTATACCACTTATCCTTAAGAGTCACAGGTCCTATCCCAGCTGACAATGGGTGAGAGGCGGGGTACACCCTGGACAGGTCACCAGTCCATCACAGGGCCACATATAGAGACAAACAACCACTGATTCCACTGCAGCCGACTTCCCACACATTATTTTTCAATGACTGAGTTTTTGAGTTTTCTCACTTTGTTTTGTTTTTGGTTTTGTTTTCTGTGTTCTCTTTAAGCCTTAAATATCTTTTAAAAAATGCCCTGTTATAAGCTGCAGTCAGTTTGAATATGAAGCACAGTGTTGCTGAGCTCTGTCAGTTTTCTCTGGATACAAAAAGCTAAATAAGAGAAAACATCTTACTGATGGTAAGAGCACACCCACTGTTGAATAGAATAATTAGACTTCCTCCTTAGGTTCAGTGGATATTTGAAGAAGACGGTCTTGTTCCCATTGCTAAAGACACTGCTGCTGCTTTTCAAGAAACTTGAGGGGAGGTAAGTTTTTCTTGGATTTCCCATGTTTATGCCACATTGTATTCATCTGTATTTGTAATTTTACTGAGTATGAATTGGCAGAAATTGAGTAGAAGCTGCTACATTTTTTTTGCACAACAGTGTCTCTCTACACACTGCAATTTGAAACTGCCCCAAATTATATTTCACTTACTGCAGCTCTATGTGCCATTAATAAGAATATTTCTGATATTTCCCCATAGCTAAATGTAATTTTAAAACTGGAGGGAAAAAAAATCTTATTTAACAAAGTCATATGTGAACAAATTCACAATAAACTGAATGAACAGATGGTAGATATTTTGCTTATTACAGACATTTCAAAAATAGAATAGATGTAAAATAGATGTTGATCAGAATCAGATCCTCCAGCAGGGAAACTGCTTTGTTATAATTATTTAAACGCATACTTAGTAAAGAGGAAGTAAAGTGAAAACTACTATAATAGTGAAAATGTACAAATGTAAATGTGCAAAAATAAAAAGTAATATGCAATATAGGATATATTTTTCACTGTGGTTTAAAATGAATAAAATCAGCCACAGCTGTGACTGAAGTGTAATGTTTGATCATTCTTTCTGTTCCCTGCTCTGACCTAACGATACAGTGTTTGGTGATGACGTTACTGAAGATTCAGAGCCTCCTGCCTCTCGCTGCTCTCCTCCTCCTCATATCTGTCACTCCCACAGTGGCTAAAGTGGTGACATCAGTGTCACAATGCGCAGAATTTTTTCTCCAGCAAACCCCACCATATATCCCAGAAATCTTGAAGAACGGGAACATCCTGGACCAGAACAGATACAAACCCATCTGCCAGACTTTAAATGACACAAGAACGTTTGTGACGCTCTACGACACCACCAACAAGATCCCAGTGTTTTCTGCTTACAAGTACAGAGGAAATCAAAAGAGAAAGAGACCAGCAAACATTTGGAAGATAGAGCCACAGGTGAGCTTTTTGACAGAAACAACTTAACCTAGCCTTATTTTCACATGTTGGGTGTATCTTTAATCGGTGCAGTATTGAGCAGGAATGATGTACCCACCAACAGCTGTTGGTGGCAACCTCTGCTCCTCCCACAACTACAACTACACCTGATGCTGTCACTTGTGGTTGGGTGTTGTCACTGACAGACTCAGGTTGTTATCTGACAACAGAGACAGACATGTTTATTACAGAGGAAAATCGTCTTTGTTTCACAAGAAACATTGCTTTACAGCACTGTGAAAAAGTTTTACACAGTAAAGATAGTGTGAGGATAATGTCAAAAATAGTCCCATGATAAACTAATTGATGCTGACTGTGTGTTTGGACTCGTTGTCCTGCTTCAGGATGAATCTGGGACTGATCAGACACCTCCCTGATGGTATTGATGAAGGATAAGAGTAAATATTCTAAAAGTAAAAATTCTTTGGACAGTACAGAACATCACTACGAGACTCCATTGACGAAAACGTCATCAATCATTTTACTGGGAGATGTCTTGATCCCTATCAATGATTTACACTGAAAAACAGAGAAAGACCCAGGTTTCAAAATTCCTTTAACAATAATCATAATAATAATATTACTTTTTCAGTAGTGATGTTTATCATTAATTGAATTCTCTCCAAGTGTTTAACTGTATAATGTTGTAGCATGTGGAGCAAATTCTCCTAAAGTTAATCTCACTGACTAAACCTGCCCAGTGTCATGTTCACACTGCATGAGACTGATGAGTTAATTGGAAATTTTGGATCTTTTTCAAACCAATCAGTATTGGTACGTTTAATCTACTTTACTGAGACTCTGCCCACATGAGTGATTTATTCTTCCATTTATTACAGCTTGAGGACAGAAATGGTGATGACAACATGCAAAGAGCAAATGATAAGAGGAGGTACAACCACCAGGCTGGGAATACTGATTACAAGAACCAAGGTTTCGACCGAGGGCATTTATTACCAAGCTCTTATGGCTTTTCTGAAAATGATAAAGAATCTACCTTTACTCTGACCAATGTTGTTCCACAAGAAGGCACATTTAACAAGGGAAGCTGGAACTACATGGAGCAATGTGTCAGATGTGTTCTGGATAAATACTGCATCAACAACAACGACATTACAGAGGGCTTTGTGGTAATTGGAGCAAAGCCCAGTGACAACGACATCCTCAACAACAGGATTAATATTCCGTCCATGCTCTGGTCGGCATTCTGTTGCTACAGTAGGGAAAAGGGGTGGTTAGCAAGTGCACACTGGGGTGAGAACATTCCAGATATTAATAAACATCTGCAGACAAAGACCTTGGCAGAGCTCCATGCTGAACTGGGAGGATCATTTAGTGCATTTCCTGGAACACAATGTCCTCTTCATACAACTGTCACTCACTTGTACCCACATCTTAACAAGAACTGCAGTTGCCCACCACCCACTTCCAGTACCTCTGCTCCTCCCACAACTACAGCTACCCCAACATCTGCATCTCTTTCTACCACACCTGACTTACTGACCACCACATCAGGCTCAAGAGCAAGAGCAAGAGCAAGAGCAAGAGCAAGAGCAAAAGCAAGAGCAAGAGCAAGAGCAAGAGCAAGAGCAAGAGCAGGAATAGGAGTAGTAGAATGTGATTAAAACTACCACTGTTCCTCCTCCAAAAAATGAGCATCCTGTTGTCTCTTCTGTCCCTAAACCTCCCTCCACCACTCTGTCTGTTTTAACTGCGGCTCCACCCAGGATTCTTTCTACGGTTCCAGCCGTGACTATTTCTGCTGCCACCACCTCCACAGCTCCTCCTGACAGCAATCCTGTTGTATCAACAAGTCCTTACAAAACTACTGCCATTCCAAAAAAAGCAACTACTATTCATCTAACAGCTCCTTCCAAACAATCATCTGCCATTCCAGTGACTGTGGCCAAGCTTTCAACAACATCCCAAACAATATCAGTCCACACTGTTACACCAACCCCCTCTGTTGACTCGGTCACACTTACTACTGAGGAAGCTGCCATGCTGAACTGTTTTTAATTGAGATAGAAGGGCCCTTTGCTTCAGATGGTGAACAGCTTTATATTTGCTTTCAGTGACTTTTTTAGTGTTTTCCCCCTCATTCATTGAAACAGAAATCTCCACTTCAGTGGCACTTTTATTATTCTTTACACTGAAGGTTTTTACAGAGGGGTTTTGTTTATATAGCATTAATAGCCTGATGTAGGCAACATTTTATTCCTAAAATCAAGGGAAGTTTCATGGTTTTATCTATTAGTTACAAATCTTACCCTGTTCATTTGTGGCCTTGCCTTCAATGTGGTCTGTATGTTGTTGTTAAAAAATAAAGCATTTTCTGCATTTAAAAGGTGCTGCACAAATCTAATACACAGTATTTTTAAACAAATAACTCAAACATCTTTCTTGAGAATTATATAAAAACATAGAAGTGAAGACACACAATATTAATTGTACTCTCTTTAGGTGCAGTTTTTGCCTTTATTAATGTGTTTTATATTATTGTGGCTTTTTCTTTTGTATGTGTCATTGTAATTTTGCTATTCATCAAATGGAATTGCTAACCCTAAATAGATTTGACATTAGAAATGCTAATGTCTCAGTATCTTGTTAGAAAATCAACACAGTATCCTAAAGATCATTTATGATATGAGAGATAAGGTGAGATAAGATCAGACAAGTCTACAACTGAGAAATCCACATTGTTACAGCAGCATCAGGGATTGTGTAAATAAACTTTAGCTGCTTTAATCTGAGTCACTTTCATCACTTCATGACAGCAATTTCCCACAATATTTCCCTATGCTACATTTAATCTTTAATATTTTGCTGGCACATGTCAACAGAAACCACAAAGTCACATGTCTACAGCATAGGAGGAAACTATGGGAAACTCATGGGAACAAAGCAAGTTATTCTCTGCAGAAACTGGTACTTCCCAAAACACAACAACAAATCAGACTCAGGTAAAGGAAAGTTAAAACTTTCCTCATCAGGGGAATATAAAGTTTGTTAATTCCCCTTTTGGCAGTTACCTGTGTCACATGGGTGAACAGGAGATAAACAGGTAGAAGAGAAATTGTTTTGAAGTTCTCATCTCATGTTGGTAATTTTCAGGTAAGAATATTCAGTAAGAACATTTAAAAATATTAAAAATATTTAATATTAATTTTAAGGAAGTGGAGGAGGCTACTAATAGTAAACAGCATGACATAAACCAAGTGTGTGAAAAATACCGACACTTGTTTATGCCAACAGACCGGTATGTCGCCAGACTACTTCCAAAGTATCTCTAATTACAGCTGCAAGTTTTTATTCTTCAGAAACAGACAAACAGAGAAAAACACCCACTGTGCTCGCTCAGTCTGCAGCAGTTTCACTACCCTGAGCTCCGTTTCATCATCTAATATCCTGTTTAAAGCGTCTGATAATGTGTATTTTACCTTTTCCCTGAATGCATTTTCAAGACAGTGTCCTGCTGATGGTCGAGGGGATGAGGTTTACTTGATTTGTGCAAATTCTCCAATGATTTTTAAATAAAAAGACAATGGGACATTTTCTTTGTTTTAATATTTAAATTATGTTAAATACATTTCCACCCCGGCTCTGCTGGCTCCTCTCAGGTGGCTCCTGGTCTGATTGTTGAGTAGATGGTTGGTTCAGGATCTGGTTCTGAGAAAAACAACATGTGAGCTGTTTTCACTGGTTATCGTTTATTTTCTGTCGTACAGAGTTGAAATATTAAGCAGGTCAACTGTCACAGTGAACTTTACTCCACAGAATAAAAGTCCCTGCATGTCAAAACAAAAGAGAAACTGAACAAATATTTTTGTAAAAATCTGCAAAATTCCCTGTTTTTCATTTTGTTTTGATTTTTTTTTTTTTTTTGGGGGGGGGGGGGGGGGGGGGGGGTCATTATTTTCCCATGTGCATCTAATCTATGAATGTGCTTTTTTTGTGTGTTTTTCTCTCAGATATGCTTCAGAGCAACCTTACACCCATATAATAACTTGGTTATTTTGAGAGTAGCGATAAAGTGACTCAGAGTTTCAGGTGTGTTTGAATCCAGTGGTGGAGCGGTGACTCATTAACTTAGAAGACAAAGCGATTTATTATGCAGCTGATTTACTACGCAGATAAAAATGACTCAGTATGTTGTTGACTGATGACATGCTGACAAATAACATCTCCCCTTATCTGATGGAGATAAGAGGAACTGTTGTAGTTTATTTAAAGGGTCTATAATGAGGTGTGTGTGTGTGAGTGTGTGTTTTACCTTTGTCCCTCTTTGGTCGCACTTCCGGTGTGATGATGACGTCAGTGTACGACACATCTGGGTCACCTGCAGCACAACACTTCACTGTTACACAGCAGTTATGCACATTCATGGCCCCATTATTGATCCAATTTACCAGTTTACCAGCAGAATAAAGTGTATTTATTTACATTTAGGAGGCATAAAAAAAACATTAAATTTATTTTTCAAGTGTAATCTTCTGCTCTCTGAATTTTCTTCGTTTTTCAAACTATGTTAATGTTTGAAATGTATGAACCAAGAGTGACGGCAGAAACAAGAAGAACGTGATTCCACCTCACACTAATGTTGCTTTAATGCACCACTGAAATATAACACAAAGGTTTGTGGTGCGTTCGGCTCTGTTGTACACTGCGATAACAATTTCATGCATAACGACACATTGAGCTGTTTGTGGTTTCATCGTGAACGGTTTCTTACAGTGAGAGCAACAGACTCTTTCTTGCTACTGTACTTGAAATGTGAGATTTGTATGCCATTCACCTGAAGGTAAAATGGTTCTTGTCTTTTTCTTGACAAAAATAAGTGCAGAATATCACCTGTGTTGTGTGTTACCATTTTAAAGAAGCTTAACCTACTTGAAATAGGCATTTTCTGTGATTTGACGTCCTTGTCAGACGTAACCCTGAAACATCGGTGTATAAAATGTATGAAAACAGGCTAACCTTTGTGTCTCCTCCAGAGCCACAGCAGCATCACAGAAGTCAGCAGGAGGCAGACACCCACTACAGGAAGTAGAATGTATGCGAGATGTAGGTGGAAAGGCTCGGGACGCCCAGCTTCAAACAACAAATGAGGAAAACCCCTGTTTAGTCTTAGTGCAAACACAACAACAACAGCTCTGTCTGCATGTAACTTTCAACCCCAAATATTCAGCAAACTTTTTTTTTTTTTTTTTTTACCTTTCTCACCTCTGACAGCCAACCAGCTGTCTGGTGATTCTCCTGCTCCACTGATGTTACACTTGTAGAGGCCTTCATCAGACTTGGAGACGTTGTAGATGGTCATGTTTCCTGTAGAGCTGCTCGCGATGAAGAGGTTGTCCTTGTAAAATTGAGCTGTGAGGTTGGCGGAGGATGTCGCCCTGTTTATGCAACGCAGAGTCACGGCATCTCCCTCCTGCACAGGGAGAACAGGGCTCTCCAGGATCACAGAGCCACCTGAACGTCACATAGAAAATCACATAAATGAGCTGGGGCCAGTAACTTCCCCGTGAACCCTTGAATTCTACCTCTAGCTTGGTTTTAAGTGAAATTTCTCAACACCTAATGGATGGACTGCCATGGAATTTGGAGCAGACTTGTCTGCCTCAGCTGTACTTTGTGTTTAGTGCCAGTTAGGAAATGTTAGCATGCTAACTATCATTGAAGTAGTCATCCATTCTTGCACTACCTCACTTATTTACACAGGTAGTCTAGAGCGAGTGGTGCTGACCGTCACTTGCCAAGAGCTTCAGCCATCGTTGCATGTGAAATGCAAGAGGTTATAATATGCCCTCTGAGCAGCGCTACTTCTTCAAGGCAGTCTGGATGTTTCAGTGTTGCTATCAGAAAGTTATGAGACAGGCCAGGGCTAGCTGGTTAGCATGCTAACTTCAGTAGCAGAAAAGAAGTGATAGATTTGACGTTGCTTTCCACCACTGGCAACGCCTCTTGGTGAGTAAAGAAACTGGATGTTAACTTTGCTAAATAGCACCTGTAACCCTGCATGTTAGCATGCTGACATTAGCAGGAAGTTCAAAACACTGCTAGCATGGCGGTTGACCTTCAGTCTTGTGTTTTTTTTTCCTCAAAATTTGCCTTCAATTGCTTTACGTGGTAACCATGTGGTGGTTTGGTTGAACTCACCGGTCACAGTGATGTTGATGGCTCTGCTGCGCGCTCCATCTCCAGACTCACACCAGTACACTCCAGCATCTGATTGGTAAAAGTCATCGAGGAGGCACTGAGAGTCATTCCTTCTTCCCCAGCCTTTGGAGCACTCTTCATTGATGTATTTGGATGTGTTCCTCTTTACTCTCCATTCAGAGGAGTTACCAGTCTCCACACAGCTCAGGGTGACAGACTCATATTGAAAGAACTGGGATCTGTTGGGAACGACTTTCAGAGCAGCTGCAAGAAACAGAAATGTGTTCACAATGTGAGCAACACTCATCCTTTGAATTCTTGTAGGGGTGAGGGGACCAATCAGTTTTAGGAGGAGCAGTAAATGAGTAGATTTAAGCTGCTCAGTCCTCTGCACATCCTCAACAAAACTCAAATTGTTGAGCTTATATCCCATTAATGAAGCCAAGCAGCTTCCTACCTCTTCCCTACAATGCACCGTAAAATCAAAAAACCCAAAGTTTACACATCTGCCTCCACAAAGCTTTGCAGGTTCACAATATGCACATTTCGCCCACATATTGAACGAGCTTCTGTCCGTGTGATCTGATAGTAGAAGTTGCATCTCCTTCTTGCAGAGGCAAACAAGGTTTCACTTGAAAGAAGCTTCCGTGAATAATGCTGCTTATAAATTAACATAATAGGATCAGAATTATCTGATTGTGAAGAGGAGCAAATGGTTTTGTGTTTTGTTGTGCAGGGCCTCTCTTCCTGTCGCGTTCTTCCTCTATCATGAACAAACATTTAGTTAGTGCTTTCTCACCATTTTAACATAGAACTTACTAAGAAAAACCTCTGGACGTCACAAACAATAACCACGATAAGACATAAAAACAAGCAGAAAAAACATAAAATGACTAAAGTTTTGTTAAGTTTTGGTACAAAAAGTACAATGCTTAGTGTGAAAATATTTTTTAAAAAAGACAATTTTTGTAAAGATAAAAGACAGATAGTATTTAGAAGAACTATTTAAGTCGTCTACTGTAATTATGTAAATTCTATTCTCATGAATCACAAACATACAGCTCGTTAAATATTAATATTAATCTAATAAATACTGGTCATAAAATCAGAAACACATTCAATAAAAGTTTTAAATTGAAAACAGACCCCTGACATTAAAGATGCTCATTAACACAGATGCCCACACACAGACACACACATCAAACAGTATCATTCGTATAAAATCACACACATATAGTCCTGTACTCACCAACAATAGTACACAGTGTCATCAGCTCCATTCTGTTCGGCTGACAATCGACTGAATAGCAGCCTGAGGGGCTGCATCTCACGTTAGAGTCGACTTTGGTGCAGGATGTGTCAGCACAACATTTTAAAAACCACAAGTGATGCATTGTGCAACTCTTCTGTTGTGGGCATCATCAAATTGTGGAGGGACATTTGGAGCAGATGTGGGCAGGTGCTACATAAATTTAGCAACAGGAGGTTCACAAAATTACACAGCAGAAGCTGTTGGAGTGGCTGTTTATGACTCCAGAAATCCAGCTGCAAAGATTTAGCATCCAGATGTAGAGTGATGCTAACTTATCTGGGGTTAAATGTCTGGGTACGATGGTGCCTTTACTTTGACATTTGTTTGGAAATACTGATTTTTTAAAAGCATTTGTTCTATGCAGGACTAAAGCACAATATCACCTGACCTGAATATGAAGCCACAGCTAGCAGGTGGTTAGCTTAGGTTAGGATTAAGACTGGAAACAAGGGGAAACACCTAGCCTGAGTCTAAAGATGACAAAACCCCCTTTCCAGCACCTCTAAAGCTCACTAACCTACATTTTATCTGTACAAAAACTTAAGTGTAGAAACAATTCACCTTTTTTTTCCTGACTTTTTTGCCTGAAGCTAAATAATTATATATTAATATTCAAATATGACACTAGTGATCTTCTTCTCGTCTCCTGAGTAGACCCCCAAAATGTCAAACTACTCCTTTAAGGTGCTTTATTTTCTAACTTTGAAGGTGGTACCTGTGTCAAAAACTTTCATTATGTCCTCTCTGCACTTCATTCAGAGTGTTTGAACTAATTAACACACAGCTATGTAAAATTCAAACACTGAAAAACCACACACTGCACATTGAGTGTAGGGGAAGAAAGGAGGTTATTCTGCCCCTGCACATCTGTCCATGCTTTTTGAAAATGAAAATCTATTTTGTAATGTGCACTGAGAACAAGAAGGCCTGTAACTCATAGATTTATATATTCTGTTATTACAGAAAGTCAGGACTGAGAGCAGGATCCCTCAGACAGCCCTTTACCTGTGACCTACCACTGTCCACACATTAAAATCCACACCTATAGAAACACAAACCTCTAAGACACTCCTCATTTGTCACCGATAGAGAGAAGATAGCTTGAGTCTTTTATTATAAACAGTCCATTTTTCATCTATGAAAACATCACCGGGGTTTCCCTCAGATGAGTTTCCGTTTCGTCGATAGCACGCGCCCAGTTTTTTTCACGTGTGAACCGCGACATATCTTCAACACTTTATGAGGATATAGGACAATAAAGTTTATGTTTTCCAACCCAGGGACTGCCACAGAAACTCCGACTGTAAGTAACATTTTACGTTTTCCACATCGTCAGACCTGGTATTAAAAGTTTCTGACAGCTGATGAAACCACACTCAGACTTATGGAAATAAAAGTACTGAGAGCAAAATAAAACGAAACTCCCTCAGGTGTTACTTACACTCAGAGACTGTTTCCATCTTTACAGTAAAGCCTCGAACTGATTCTGATTTCTGCTGAAAGTAGAGCAGGGATGTGCAGGTATGAAGCTGATAAACACCGTCAGGTTATTTTTAAACGATCCGAGAAATCACAGCCTCTCAGACCTCAGTGGTCCCAGTCTGGGTTTAATCGCCAGGGGGCGTCATGCACTCGTTTTACTGACTGCAGTTTTATAATCCTGTGTAACATACCACTAGCATACCAGGAAAAAAACAGAAACTGTGAGAGGGCGGAGTGAGATAACTAGATTAAAATATGCTCCGAGTTGAGTCATTTCCACGCAGCTGCAGCTGAGGTCAGTCACTGTGTTTGAGGTGAAATCACTGTGAGAGCTTAAATGGACATTGAGGAGCTCGGATATAAGTTTTCACTCTCCCCTTTAATCCTACGCCTGACTCTCGTCGCCTGTTTGCTGCTGTTCACCTGCACACCTGCTGGAGGTAAGATCAAGATATCATCATGTATATATCACTGAACATAAGCTGTGATTTAAACTGGAGGTTGTCCAAATGTAGGTTATCCCATATATAATACAGACACACAGATGAATAACGTGGAAATGATAATAATAAAACTTTTTTTTACATTTTGTTGGAAGGGGATTTGATAATTAATTAATTGATCTATAAAAGTGTCTGTATTGTGTATGTTCATCCCCATGAAAAACATGGGCACAGTAGTTTACTTTCGAACAGCTGTGGGACAGACAGCTGTGTCCCCCTCAGTTTCATTTGACCTTTTTTTGGTGATAAATTCTGTTTCGGTGTCACAACAAGCCACAGTTTAAACTGCACCTGTATTTCAGTCTAGATCAGGTCAGTGTGTTCTGCTAATTTAGCAGAATATTAAGCTTACTGGAAATTTATACTCTATACTCTACACGCTTTCAAAAGTGCAAAGAGATGAATAATCTCATCTCGAAACTATAACGTTGACCAATCCTTTGAGTAATTCGTGCGTCCTCTTGTTGCAGTTTCTCCAGAGTCTCAGAGTTTTGGGTTTTGGACTGTTAGCGACCTCATCTTGGATGTTTTGGGTTAATAAATGAATTGTGAAAATATTTGGAAGGGGAAAATCACCGCTGTTGTTGTCTTATGTTGCTGGAAAGTTTTGTGGGATTTCTTGACAGCTAAGAAGAAGAATGAAAGAGAAGCTAACACCACAGAAGATGTTTTCTTCAAAGCAGCTTCCAGACTTCCACATCCTCCTCGGTAGGTTTTAAAATTTCCCTCCATTTCTCAGGTCAGTACCGAGTGATTGGATCCAATCAGCCAATCGAGGCCGCTCCGGGTGATGACGTCGTCCTGCCGTGTTGCGTGGATCCTCCACAAGACGTGGTGGGACTAACAGTGGAGTGGTCAAAGCCCGACCTTCGGCCCGATCCCAGGGATCGGCTGAGTCGGGTCCATTATGTCCACCTGTACCGGGACGCCCGTGAGGTTCCAGACATGAAGATCCCATCGTACATGATGAGGACGGCGCTGTTCGCAGAAGGCCTGAGACAAGGCAACATATCGCTGAAGATCACTAATGTGACGCTGGAAGATGGAGGGAGATACAGATGTTTCATCCCAAAGTTAAAGAGCCAAATGCAGTCCTCAATTGTTCATCTTGTTGTCAGTGAGTTCAGTTTTTAAGATGTGTCATTGGTTGACTCAAAACTGATAAAGTGTACCAATGTTTTGTCTTATAATCAAGGTCACAGGGTCATGTGATGACTCTGTTTTTGCTGTTACCCTGTAGGAAACTACTATTGTCACCTTTAAATCTAAGGTTGTGCGTCATTCCAAATCCCCTGTTTCTCCAGAACCAGCTCCAACAAAAGCTGGGACAACAGAGACGCCACTATTTACCAGAAACCTTCAAACTCCAGATCCTGAGGAAGAGAAGAACAATAGTGGTGAGAAAATTATTAAAACTTTTGAATTTCTGTGTCAGAAAGATTCATTTCTAAACATACCCAAACAAACCCTTGAAATCCTCATGAAATCAAACCTAATTTTTGATTCTTTCTATGGTCGTAATTCTTTCAGCGACAGTCAATCTGATTTAGTACTTTTATTGTTTATGGCGGAGTCCGCCATTCCTGCAGAAATGATGCCATCAAATCAACAGGGCTGAAGTCTTAAGGATTATAACTCCCAGTAAATGTCAGTGCGTTCATTATTGGGGTACTCCGGTCACAGTGGCTCATCTTGTTCATCTCTATCTTTCTCTATCTATCTCTATCTTTCAGGTGATTTTCCCCGTCGGTCCAGACTGATGCTACCTCTCTTGTTCTTGCTGATCGTGGTTGGTGTAGCTGCAGGATATTTACAGATGCAGAGGTCTAAGAAAACAAAAGAGGTAAGTCAGAGGCTTTATTTTCTTTAGATTCTTAAAGGTTAAGTGCTGGAATAATGTATAATGTGTTCCTGTATGTAGATATTAACAGATTTTCTTTTTTGGAAGTCTTACTACTAGTTAATTTTCTTTTAATTGTTCCTCCAGCCTATAGCAGTGCCTACAGTGTAGATGTCTTGCTCACTGGTAAACACTGTTCATGGAGATCAGAACACTACCACTTACTGAGGTCTAATAGTTGGAGCTGGACTCACTGGATCTGCAGGAGGGAATTTTGTGAAGTGGAGACATGAACTTTGACCCTGGTATCGATGACAGTGGCTTAGATTGTGACGCCTGGAGAGTTTAAATGCAAATGTCTGAAGCTGTGTTCACACTGAAACTGAACACATGCTGATAGATCTGCTGAGCCCAGCTCCTGGTTCAGGACGCATCAGCAATCATGGCATTGTTTTGAAACTGACTTTGTTTTTTTAAGCTTAGTTTTCTGTCATGTGAGCTGACAGTAGAATTCCCCTATACTAATGGAGACTTTTGTTGACGCTCCCTCAACAGTGTGGCCATTGAACAGGACATCTATCTCCAACCAGTAGATCTATAGTTATATTTTTATATGATGTTATTTATTTAAATGTGACTATTTAAATGTTTCTTTTTCCTAAATTACAGTTCTTGTTGACCAGGAACATTAATTTCTTATTATTGTTATTATTACTCAAATAAAACACAAATGATTACAGTGTGTTCACATTATGTACTTTGACTAATGTATCTGTGTTTAAGGTCAGTGGTTCCTCCTACAGCTATCACATTCAGTGATAAGCACCTGCTGATGAATTTGTTCTTTAAGTTATCTGTGACAGTAGTTAGCAAATATGTTCAACAATGAGTCAGTTTTTCCCAGTATTGTTCAGTCGTGGGAACTAAGTTAGTTTACAGGCTTGGCAGAGAAACAGCTTAATTTGTGGTTGAACTGAAGTACTGTTGCTGCTGCAATTAGATGTTAAAGGATCACCCTGGGATTTTTTAACCTTTTGTCAATGGAATCTGGTAACAATAAAATGGTTGTTTCTGGTTAAACAAAAACAATCTCACTTCCTCTCCATAATGTCGTCAGATGCTTTAAGTGAAGGATCTACTTCATCCACCTCTGAAAGTCACACAACACCATATCAAACTATCTGATCAAGGCAGCAGTAGACCAGCAACTTCTGTGATCTGCTTGGTAAAATCACTGTTTTTGCCAATGGAGTCTGGTAGTGATATATAGAGGTATTTCTTTTTAAACAGCTCTTTAATAAAAAGTTCTATCTCTGTAGGAACCCATATCCATCATGTTGGATGATTACACTGTTTGATCACATCGGGATATATTGTTCTATCAATACTGCACCGATCACAAATGAAGGTTCACAAATCCAACAACATTGATGCTGGTTTACTGTTTGGGCATTTTGGTGTTTTGGCATTAAATTCCACATAGACTACAAGTATTTTTAGACTGAAAAACACAGAGTGTTTCCATTTTCGTTAAATTGACCACCTACCTGTTTTTAGTTTACATTCCTCAGTGCTAAAAATACATGTCTGTATCAGACAGCAGAAAACCGAGGGATGTTGTGGAAACATTTGATCATTGTAAAACTGTGACAGTTATTGAAGGTGTGACAAATGTAAATCAAGAAAGCAGATTTTATCCAGAGTTGATGGAAACTCTTGTCTTTTCTGTCCCAGAAACTGAAATCCAGCATCCGATTTCTATGTTTAGTATGATAATATTTAATGTGGGTAGGTTTACATAAAAAGAGAAGAAACTGTGTATATACAGGTAGGGGAATGAAGAGGTGACAATGTGAGTGAAAAGATGATAATGAGGCTAAAAAAAATCAAAGGTAGTTGAGAGTGTGGAGGATGGATTGCAGCACAAGTCTTGCTAATGAGTGGGAAAATCATTTGGTGAAGAAAAACAGGATGTATGTGCATGTGCTTTCTTGTGGACTAATGAAACAACAAACTATCACAATGGTGGGAAGAACAACTCATTACCCAAAGCCACCACATCATATGTCCAACGTGGTGGTAGTTCTGTTATGGCTTGGTCACGAATGGCTGCCATTGCAGCTGGCACACCAACTTTTTGAGTTTTCTGTGTGATTAGATTCAGCCGAATGCATCCAAACTCATTGGACATAATTTCATCATTCGGCAGGACAATGATCCTAAACATACGACCAAAGCAACTGAAGACATTTTCAGGGTGAGGAGGTAGAATATTCACAACTGGCGAAGTCAATCTGATTCACCTGCTGAAGACCAGACTAAAGACAGAGACTCAACAACGAGGAAGATCTGAAAGAGGCTGCAGTGAAGAGCTCAGGGGACGATGCAAAGTATCTGCTGATGTCTATGAGTCAAGGACTTTAGTAAAGGTTTTCCCCTAAATATTAAAAGTGATGATTTAGTTGGACTTATGTGAATCTGTCCAATTACTTTTGAAGTCTTAAACCTTAAGCACTGTGTCTTAAAAGGACAAAATCTCCCTCAGTTATTTCTTTGAACTTGACCATGACCATGAATTCTCACTGTCTATGAATTTTTTGATCTTACTCATTGATATATGTCCAATGCCTTTGTTTGACATTTCTATGCCTGGTCTATGTCTAGTTTTTTTTTTTTTTTTTTAAATGTACTATTATACTAGGAAGTGTATCAAGTGACACACACCAGAGTTTGATCTCTCTGTACCCGATGTAGAGTTTGGTCTGAAAATGTTTAAGATGTCAAATATTTAAAGTGAATGTTCAACAGTGTACAGGGCAGAAATCACAGTTACAGTGATTTACTGGGTCATGTGAGAGTTCAAATGTTGAGTAAAAGAGGCCATGTGGGAGACCACCACATCCTCTGCCCACATCATTTCCACAGCTGAAGCCTTGTGACTCATGACACAACAAACCAATAGACCAATAGACCAATAGATAGATAGAGGACAGTCTAAATGCAGCGGGCAATAATGACTTCCTGCAGGGTTCAGTCTGAACAACATCCTGCCAAACAAACAAAGGAGCAACCAGCTGTTTACCTTCCTGACCCAGTTTTCCTTATTTCATTCACTGCATCATAACTCTCAGCTTCCTCCTTTCATACTATCCTTCTTCATCTAAAATATGGACACTGATTCCATGATGGTGAAATGAAGCGACTTGAGGCACTGAACCATTCAGAGATGGTTTGAGAAGAGGTTAATTTCTTGATCCTTTGTGTTAACAGTGCGACATCTACTGGTCAGAATGTGAAACTGACAAATACAAATGTTAGTCTTACAAATGAAGTATCAAGAGAAACCATGTTTTAGGTTAATTAGCCGTGCTGTGCTGTTCTGACTGAACAGACTCCTCTGCCA
Organism: Lates calcarifer; assembly: GCF_001640805.2. Taxonomy (NCBI): domain Eukaryota; kingdom Metazoa; phylum Chordata; class Actinopteri; family Centropomidae; genus Lates; species Lates calcarifer. Next base: position 12,869,945 of record NC_066846.1, read on the forward strand.
TTGAGAACAGTCTTTTAAAGTGCACAGGTGAGGCTGGTGACACAAAAAACCCAGACCAGACCAACAAAAACGATGTAGTTAGAAGATGACTGCAAATAAATAAATAAATTGGGTGAATTAAGTCAGGTAATACATTAGCAGCCAATCACCAAACAAGTTATTGCCCTGTTTCTACAAATGTTCTTTTCATAAAACCACCATTTTGACTGGTCTGAAGGATGGGCTGAACAAAGATTAAAATAATCAGTGATCCCAGAACTTACATGGTAAACCATGAGCCATGTTGATTTTCTCTTTTTGGTGATAAGAGTGCTGCAGCTAAAACAATAAGGGTGTAGGATGTTGCATTTTATTAACTTCTTGGCTTACCCTCCAAATGTTATCATAATATGCTTTTTATGGAGAAGGGTTTTGAGTGACTTCCAAATTCATTCAGAACAACAATGGATGTACAAACACAACATTATCAGTGCAAAAATAAGTATAAAACTCATATCATGTGCACCTTCTGCCCAGAATTTAGGAGATGTCACAGTCCCTTAATGTTGCACTGACACTCTTGATTGACAAACACTCACACTGGCTTCTGGTATTAGCTTCAGTACCCAGGTTTCTCCCTAATTAGTAAATGACTGTGTGAGCACAGCATGCTGCCCATTCAAAGTTATTGACAGGCTTGACCAGGAGGTGTCACCACCACCTAGAAAACCAAGTTATAAAGTGATTTTTACACCACAAACAAGCTAATTCCTCTGGAAAGACATTCAGGTCTCTAGAAAGCAGCACAACAGCAGCAACAGCAGCAGCAGCAGCAGCTCTACTGGTCAAACTCTACTTTACCTCAAGTCTCTGTTTCACTAAATCTACTAAAACAACAGTAAACATCTGGTCAACAGTATGAAAATGACTTACCCTGTTGGTCCATGAGGCTGCTTCTCCTGCAGTCTGACCTCTGACCTTTCCACCTCTCTCATCGTCTTCATGCACTGAGAGAAACAAACAAACAGAGAGAGAGAGAGGACCAACATCAGATTACATCCATCATGAATAATGGGGCATTTCTATCACAGTGAATCAGCAATTATAAGAGAATTGTACCATTATTATTGTTATAACTTAATCCTGTGATCACTGATGGACATTGTTAGAAAATATAATACATAACATTTCCTTGTGTTCTGTATATAATGTGTACATACTGTAAATAAATCATTATTTATATGAGTGAGGTTGTTATGACTTGATTAATATGTTATATTCTGTTACTAAGGTAAAATACATTCAATATTTTATTCAGTATTAAATCAAATACTTGCTTTATATTACACTTCATCTGCTCTATGATCATAAAAAAGGAGGCGTGTGCCCTTTTAGTACGATTTGTGATTTCGGAACTGGTTCGGCTTTCTCCGTGCGTCACGTGACTTCCGAGAGAACGTTGGTCAAAGTGGAAAAAAAAACAAAACACACGGGCTAGCTAGCACAGAGCTTGTAATGAAACTGAACCAAAAAGCTCAGCTACCACTGACATTACAATGTGTAGCACACAGATCAGGCGGTGAATCATTCAACGACACGGGGAACTGATGTTAGCGAGCTAACCAGCGTCTGTTACACCATGAATTTAAGAGGACTGTTTCAGGACTTCAATCCCAGGTAACGTTAGCTGCGAAGTTAGCACTCTAGCTAACTAGCTATGTAGCTACCTAGCATTGCGCTGCCGTATGAAGATATTCTACAAGTGTGTGTTTTATATGTATGAAACGCTGCACACACACTTCTAGTAGCTGGACAGGTGTCGTAAACTGAAAGGTAACTGTGAGCACTGAAGCTACATCGGAAAGAAGGTGTCTGGCTAAGCTAGGCCCGGCTAACGCTAGCTACATTAACGCTTGGGGCTTGCTAGTTATACATATGTAGCTACGTTAGCCATGTTAGCTGTGCTGCCAGGCTGCAGCTTATTATTGATTATGTTATCACTTACTGTCTCGAGACAATAAATGGCAGCAAAATGTTTATTCAAGTTTTCCTAAGTTCAGGATTATATCTGAAAATATCTTATTTTCGAGGCACAGACCAAAACCCGAACATGCTAAGTAAATATTCACATTAAAGAAGCAGAAACACGATCATTTTTACATGTTTTCTAACATCATAACTCAGTGATTTCACATGATACCTGCAGCTGTTCAGTTAAAATGTCTCTGCCCTCCCTCCTCTCTGTTGCAGTAAGTTCCTGATCTACTCCTGTCTGCTGCTGTTCTCCGTGTTGCTGTCCCTGAGGCTGGATGGAGTCATCCAGTGGAGCTACTGGGCCGTGTTTACCCCGATATGGCTGTGGAAGCTGTTGGTCATCTTTGGGGCCTCTGTGGGCACTGGGGTCTGGGCCCACAACCCTCAGTACAGGTAGACTTTAACACACATTCATACCCAAGTTCGGAGGGTTAAACCAGGCAGCAGAGGTTCATTTATCTCCTCATACATTTACTTTGCTGCACGTCTTCCTCTCTCCCATCTGATCGCTACTATACAGACATTTAGGTTTTAACCTTCTTATGTTTTCTCTCAGGGCTGAAGGGGAGACGTGTGTGGAGTTCAAGGCCATGCTGATCGCAGTGGGGCTCCACGTCCTGTTGCTGATGTTCGAGGTGTTGGTGTGCGACCGCGTGGCGAGAGGAAACTACTTCTGGCTCCTCGTCTTCATGCCCCTCTTCTTCGTGTCGCCTGTTTCTGTAGCAGCCTGCGTCTGGGGGTTCAGACACGACCGCTCTCTTGAGGTAAAGAATCTGCTCAGCAGCCGTCATTGTTTTGTGTGAGTGCAGCTCTGAGTTTTTCTCTTCTGTGTCCCTCCCTCTCCTCAGCTGGAGGTGTTGTGTTCCGTCAACATCCTCCAGTTCATCTTCATCGCTCTGAAGCTGGACAGGATCATCAACTGGCCGTGGCTGGTGAGATGCACCGACACGTTTCTCCTGCACTACAGCTCCACGTGTGTTATTATCAGTCTTCCTCACCCTGATGTGGTTTTCCAGGTGGTGTGTGTCCCGCTGTGGATCCTGATGTCCTTCCTGTGCCTTGTAGTCCTCTACTACATCATCTGGTCGGTCCTCTTCCTCCGCTCCATCGACATCATCGCCGAGCAGCGGCGGACTCACATCACCATGGCGATCAGCTGGATGACCATCGTCGTACCGCTTCTCACCTTTGAGGTAATGTGACTCAGCGCACGCGTGGGCATCAAAATAACATAAGACATAAACACGTTCAGACACATTTCATTTTAAATTCAGGAATTCAGTTCAAAGATTTATTTACTGTTTATTTAAGGATACTGAGTGAAAAATGAACTTCTTACCATAAAAACTGTTAGAACAGACACTTTATTTGCTTCATTAACTTGTCTCTTTAGATCCTTCTGGTGCACAAGCTGGACGGCCACAACAGTCTGAGCTACGTGTGTGTGTTCGTCCCTCTCTGGCTCTCCCTGCTCACACTCATGGCCACCACCTTTGGCCAGAAGGGAGGGAACCACTGTGAGTATTTAAAGCCAGTAATGTGCTGTGGGCTGCTGAATGTCAGTGTTTCTGCTTACAGCAGTGATACACCAGTGATCTTCCTCTAATAAAGCTTTTATAAAACTTAATCTAAGGTGCTTAGAAGGTTATTTGTGTCAGTTTTTACTGATAATACCAAACATCCTTTTTTTGTTTAACCAGACTCCATTGACAAAAACAGTAATTTTATGTAGCAGAACACGGGAGCTGCTGGAATACTGCCTCCTAGTTTGGTTAGTTTCTTTGTGTTATTGAGCGACTTTCAGTAGAGGAGGAAGTGTTCAGATCCTTCACTGAGGTCAAAATAACACAGAGAAACTAACGATCCAAGCAATGAGGAACTCCTGTGTTCTGAGAGGTAAAATGACTGTTTTTGTCAATGGAGTCTGGTTGTGATAAATAGTGATGTTTCTCTTTGAACAAAAATGATCTTACTCTTATATAAAAACCTCTATTGGAACCTCTGTAGGAATCATATCCATGTTGTTTTAATCCATGTTTTTTAATAGTTGATAAGTCAAAATAATATTTCTATGTTGTTAACTCACGTTCTTAGGGTGGTTTGGCATCCGCAAGGACTTCTGCCACTTCCTCCTGGAGCTCCTCCCCTTCCTGCGAGAGTACGGCAACGTCTCCTACGACCTCCAGCGCAGCGAGGACCCCGAGGCGGTGGAGGACCTGCCCGTCCCTGAGCCGCCGCCAAAGATCGCCCCCATGTTCCACAAGAAAACGGGCGTGGTGATCACGCAGAGCCCCGGGAAGTACTTTGTCCCGCCGCCTAAACTCTGCATCGACATGCCCGACTAAACAGCAGAGGACAATGCGTTTGGGGTTTTTTTTTTTTTTTTAAAAGGATTTGGTCCCCTCACCTGAACTCTACATCAGCACAGCTGGAGACAGGGGGATTATTAACGGATCCACAATCCTCAAACCGGCAGTTTTAAAGCAAAGACTCCCCCTGCCCTAAATCCATCGAGGATGGAATCACAGAATTAAAATGGACTGTTTAGTTTTTCACCTGCAGGTGAAGTTTCACTGTGTTGTTCGCTCAAGTTTTATCCTCTTGACAGGGAAGAGAAGAGGGAAACTGACCATAGAAGCATCTCAGATTCACTCGGATCTAAACATTGAAGCTGACATGACAAGAGGAGCTGAATATTTGACTCTGTTAACGGCAGTGGATCCCTGCTTGACGTTCAGAGAGCGTCAGAGATGATGCTCGCCTTGCTTTGTGACGGGGACCAGTCGAGGGAGAGAAGGACTCTCTAGCTTGAATTTGGGATCAGTTTTTACCTGTCAACCGTGGAGGTGGAGGAAACGAGGGGGTGGCGGGGTGAAAGGAAATGCTCTGATGTTTCCAGGTCTGTCTTAGCGCTGCACTCACACACCCAGATGTAAACCGTAAGAGTTATTGGCCTCTAATTCACATGAGCTGTTAAAGGATACTCTACTGCAACTCCGCTGTAAAAGATGACGCTAATATGAGGCTCCTGTGGCGGGCAACTTCTTTTTTAGTACAAAAATCTCTCTTTGTGTTTCCTCGGACAGTGCTTCCCTTCAAAGCTGCATCAGACAGAAAAACACAAAAGGAGAATTTGGTGCTGAAAATATCCACACGGCCGCAGCCTCCTTTCAGCTTCATCTTTGACTTATGAAGGGATCACGTCACTGCCAGTATGAACAGAGGAATAATGAGTCTAATTACATTACAGGCGAGTAGTGTTTTAAGACAGACCTGAAAAGACCAGAGAACTTTACTTTAAAAAGACAAATAATGGAAATGGCACTTTGTTAATCTGTTCCAAGAGGAATCCTGACTGACCGATCAGTTTTTGTATTCCTATTTTCTTTTTGTTTTTTTGTAAATAAGAGAAGTCGTCAGGTTAGGGACCAGAGTGGAGAAGACAGGGTTGAATATGAAGAGGCAGACCTGGGAAAAAAGAAAAAAACACTCATTTCTACTCAGAGTAAACGATCATGAGTCACCACGTTAAAAAACACAGATTAAGATTGTCAACCTTCTGTTGATCTACTGTACCTCCCACATGTAGGATTTTACAGCTTTCAGATTAGTTTACTGGAGACGATGCGTTCAGGGGCTGTGCTGTGTCAGGAGGAGCGACTGATACGTTTACAGCCTGAAGGAGGAGATGAGTTCAGTGTTTATGCAGAAAGTTTGTGGTTTTTCTGTCTGAGAAAGTCGTCCTCTGAACGTGGATTTGAACTCGTCCAACACCTGAACTGTTCACCTGATTTGGCCCCTCAGACGACTCCCTCTTCTCCAAGATGGAGAGGGAGCTCGGCGGCCGCCATTTTGACCGTGACGATGACGCCACAGAGCTGACGTTTCAGGTAACAAACTCTCCTCCTTCGACCGTAGACCATGAACGTATCAATCACCCCTCGTATCAACAAACATTTTTAAAATCCAGATCTGATAGTTTTAACTCCTGAGATTCCTCACGTTACAAGTCATCCCCATTTTTTTTTGTTTTAAAACTTTACTGCTAGTGTGTCCACCATCTTGTTTGCACATTTGTTGACTGTTTTTTTCCCTTTAAATCCATCATGTAGACCTTATTATGCAAAACTAGAGCAGCCTGGTTTTCTTCAGATGACTCTCAGTAATCACCTGCACACTAAACAGTAAACATATTTATTTCAGCATTAAATGGAGAAAAAAAGTCATCCTTAAATTGTTCTCTGCTGTCATCTGTTGTTTTGTACAGTTTTTATCTTTTTATCAAATAATGTGATTCGAGTTTCTTCACCTCCCAGTTTCACAGCCGATTATGAGAGAATTTAACCGATCGGTTTCTCCCTGTACGATATCTGAACGTCTCAGTTAAATCCTGTGGAATCTACCGGTTTGAAAAATCTGACATTCACTGTTGCAGGTCCTTGAAGATTTTCTCAGATTAAACTCTGACATGATGTCACATCATCAGTGTTTGGACGCTTGTTTGGTTTGTACTCACAGTGACTGACCGCTGTCTTTCCTCACTTCAGTCTCTGCAAAGTAAACACAGCATTTACCAGCTTCTAGAGCAGGAAGTGCTGTCGCTGTAACTAACACACCAAACTCTATTCAGAATTCTTCATATTTTAAAAGTTTCCTGGAAGAAGAAACCAGCCCTTTTAAAGCAGCAACCAGTGGAAAAACACAGCTCTTCAGTGACATCTAGTGGCAGCTGTAGGAAACAACACATATTCACTCCTTCAATTATTTCCTCCATGAAGCTACATGAAGCTCCAGCTGAAGTTTACAGGCTCGTTCAGGCCTCTGGTTTAGTGGCATGTTGAATTATAAGTGAAGAACTGTTAACTCTGAGGTGTTTTTACCTTTTTACTGTTTCCTCTTTTGGGTTTTCCAGATCAAGATGATCTTGTTTCTCCTCCTCCACCTCATCTCATCATCAAGGCTCCATTAAGACAAGTGGAGGATGCTCGCTGGAATAAAAACTTAGCGTGTTAGCATGTGGCTAATTAATAAAGCACAAACAGAAATAATAAAGCTGTTAAAACTGGACTTTAAAATGCAGCACCCACCTCTGCTGGCATCTTCTGTCTTCAGTAATACTGCTACTGCTCGAGGTCGACAGAATATTATTCAAAATAAACTTTATTGACACAGTATCAGGCTACAGTGATGAAATCTCTTCATACAAGTTTTCAGTGGGAATATTTTAAAGTAGTTAAAACATAGCAGCATCTTTACTTTGACATAAACACATAGATAACAGTCCTCAAAGGAGGAGGAGCTGGAAGTTAATGACTGAGTGTGATCACATTATGAGGCGTCCATCTTTGAGAGAGGAAATATCTGAATGAGGGGATCAAAGAGTTCGTCTGTGACTGTGTGAATTCATGTCAGAGCTCCTGGTGTACAGTACAGCTGGTAAACTGTTCTGCTCAGAGCTGGACCCAGGTTTCTGAAAAAAAACAGGAAATTCAGCGTGTTCTTTAGGGTGCAGACAGACAGACACAAATTAAACTGATGTACTCTTTACAAACCTTTTGAGTTTCCCGTATCGGATGGAAGAGAGGAGCTTCTCTTTCTCTGCTTCACTTCTACACTGTTCATAGGCGCTGAGGAGACTGAGAGAAGAGGCAGAGAGATGAAGAAAAAATACAAGTAAAGCCTCATCAGGCCACGCTACTCGTTCATATTGTTCTTCTCTTAACAGTGGTGACATTTAAGATCAGTCTGGTCTCATTTAAGTGAGAGAGTGTGTCTACATATGTTTTAAATTTGCATTTACCTGGAGTTTTACAAAGCTACGCCAGGTGAGAGGCTCAGAGACACAAAACTCCCTGTTCTTCCTAAAGCTCTTTGATGTTCTTAAAACCATAAATATACTGTATCGTCTTATGGATAATCAGAACTTCAAATAAAACATCAGAAGAGTGTGATGTCTCTAGACTCCAGACAAGAGGAGGACACGGAAATCATGAGGACAGACCTGAGAGGAGGAGAACAGAGGGAGGGAACGTGGAAGTAGACTTGTTACCTGTGTGGAGTGCTGTATTGCTCCAGTATGGCTGCTGCTTTGTCTCCAGACAAACCACTAATCTGCATCAACTGCCTGGCGAAGACTTCTCTCACTGTCTGACACTGGAGGGAGAGAAAAGGGGGACGTAAGCGCAGATTCAAAGTGCAGGTTTTAAAGCAGGTGAATGTAAATGTCCACACACACACACTCACCTTGTTTTTGACCGCCCCGTGGTTGAACTCTGCAAAAGAAATGAGCGAGCAGGAAGGATTCCCTCGCTCCTCCTCGCCGCTGCCTTCGTCACCCTCCAGCTCTCTGGAGCGACAGAGCAGCGCACGGTTCTGAAATGAAGAAAAACACAGAATACTTAGGTACAGTTCATCACAAGTCATGTTTCTACGCAGCTCAGTTTATTCAAAGCTATAAATATAATATTAAATTAAACAGATGAGTGTCCATTCGCTGTGTTAACGTGGAAATGTGTGTGTGTGTCACCTGGTAGAGTTTAGTCAGGTATCGAGTCATGACGGTGAGGTACGCTGCAGACTCCCTCACATCCTGGACTCTCTTCACAAAGAAGCCGTCAACCACCTGTCGCACACACACACACACACACACACACACACACACACACACACGGCACATTTGCACGTTTGTATCGACTACAGTTGTTGTCATTATCAATAATTTTAATCAATAAAAATTCCACAAAAATGTCCAGTTTTATCTGATCAACAGTCAAAAATCTAAATATATTCAGTTCACTTTCATGTGAGACAAATAAAAACACAAATCCTCAAAATAAAAATCTGACTTTTTGTGTGTGTAGGACTGTGTGTGTTCACACCTGTGTGTTGACTATGGCCTGCTGCAGTGTAGTCTCAGGTAGACTCAGGTGTGATGCAGCCGTCCCACACTCCTCCACCAGATAGACGGGCCGACGCAGACCACACCTCTTCAGTCGGAACTGATGGAGGGAGAGAGGAAGAGTTAAATCTGTAAACCAGGTACTAACACACAGTTCAGTCTGTAAAATGTCACGAGAGTCTAAGAAAAAACATCCACCATCTTTCTGTGCAACAGTTAACAACTCAAACGTATTCATTTAGCAAAGATGTAAAACAGAGCAAATATTTGACGTTTTTGTTTTTAAAATAACTAAAGCAATAAACTGATCTACAACAGCCACAGAACGTTAAAAAATAAATACATAAAACTAAAATTACTGTGTCATGGGAGGCGGTTAATATTCCAAGAAAAAACTTACAAGATTAAAGTCGTAAATTTAGGAGGAAGAACCTGAATATTCTGATTATAAAGTCACAAATTTACAAGAAAAAAAGTGGGAAAATAGTTTGTTTTTTCTCCTAAATGTACGACTTTAAACTCGATCAATTTTCTGTCAGCTAATCAATTCAGATACTAATTGTTTCATCTGTACTGTAAGATGTTGAACGTTTTTGTATTTGTTTATTTCATTAACACACCGACCTTCTGTTCCCTGAAGCGTCCGTCGATGATGCTCCCACACAGGTCGTCCATCCTCTTCCTCTCGATGATGTAATCGAGGACCAGCTCCCGGGCGACGGGCGCTCGCAACTGACCTGGGACGAGAAGGAAATAGTGGGATTATAATTCGCTCTCACTGAAGTATTTATTACAGTGACTCTAATTTCTGCTGCGTCCGTGTTACCTGGAACAGGTGCGACCTTTTCCCGAGCCACCCACAGGAAGTCTCCGACGTTTAGTTTCCTGACGTCGAAGTTGACTCCATTTCTCTGAAGCTCTTTGACCAGCTCCTGTTTGCGGTGCTGGCTGCCGCTGCACCAACAAATCAACGTGACACGATGACGTATATATTCAGTGTGTGAGCTGGAAACACTTCCTGACAGTTCTCTTACCCTGTGGTTTCAATGAAGTCCACACAGAGAATAATTTCATAGGTTCCAGGCAGGAGACATCCTCCGTTCGTCTTTCTGCTTGTCGTCTGTGAATCTGACTCCGTCCCGTCCACATCACTCCCCGGCCTCTTCGTACGTCTGTGAAGAGATAATTATTCGTTTTCTTCCAGCCAGAAGACGAGCACAATATCTACAATATCTACTCACTGTGCTCTGTCCTCCTGCTTCTCTTCTTCTTCTACGTCTTCATCGCTACCAGTAAGATCCACGACCCCGGGGCCGCCCTCCTCTTCCTCCTCCACCTCCTCTCCTTCGCTCCTAACCTCCACTCCTCCCTCCTCGGTGTTGCCTTTAGTCCCTTGTTCTGCCGACTCCAGCCGCTCAGCCAAAGCCAGACCCTGCTCTGTCAGAGAATACCTGAGAGACAGGAAACAGGAAGTGGAAACAGGAAGGAAATTAGCTGTAACAGTAAAAGAGTAAATGACACCAATGAGATAAAATTAGAAAACAATCACCCTGGATGATGAGCTGCAGATATGGCAGACACATTAAAAAAGGCTCATTAATACGATTCATTTCAGTCTGCGTGTCTTCCTCAAAGCACCCTCACTTTGCCAGGTTATTATGAAAAAGAAATTTTCATCTCAAAGAAACTTTCACATGATTAAATCCAAAACAATATGGTGCATTCATGTGGTGTCGAAATAATTGTAAAAATGAGTTCCAGACTGGGAAAATACCACAGAATACACAACAACAACTTGAAAAATTCTGGTACATGACTTGCCGAGTTGTTGTTGTCATATATGCAGAAACATGGCCGCCGAGAGTAAATGTTGAAGGATGGTAAGAAACTTTCTATTTACGGTGCAAATTTGCATATTTGTGGATCAAATTTTTTTGCTAGATTTAATTTGTTATATGTTATTAGGTTGTAACTGTTAGTTGCTGTTCACGTAGAGTGACCCAGGTTATTAGAAATGACTCAAAACACACAGAAGTTGAACGACTTCCCATCGTGGGAAATCATCCGAGGAGCACATGAATGCAACATTTAAAAACAGCGTCTGTTGCTGCTGTGACTGTTGTCTGTCGCCCAAACGAGATGAGTTTAAAACAGGATCACTGGCGAGGTGAGATGTGTGTGCTCCCTGTGTACCTTGCAGGATTGTGGGTCTTTATCACCAGGTTCTTCTGGATCAGAGTGCTGACTGACGACCAGGCCGTGTATTTACTGCCCAGATCTGGCTACAGACGAGATGAAGGAGGGAAAATAAACATAAAGCACAAGAATATTTACACAGGAAGATCAGTACCAGGGAATACAAAACATATTTAACTTACCACACTAAAAGATTTCTCACTGAGAAGCTGGGCTTCAGTTTGTAGTTCCATCTTAAACATATAACCTTTGCTGCCTGGGATCTGGACAGAGGGATGATGATAATGATACAGAGGCTGAGGTGCAATACTTCATTATTTCAGCAGGTTTAATGGAGGTAAAATGTACCTGTGATTGTCGGTAAAGGGTGAGCAGAACAGCGTAACCTCCAGACCTCTTCTGAGGAACATACTCCCTCTTCTTCTTCCTCCTCTCCCCTCCTCCTCCTCCTCCTCCTCCTCCTCCTCCTTTATCCGTCCCTTGATCTGCTGCAGCATTCTTCTACAAACACATTAAAACTGATCACATATCTGATCATGCAGACATGTTACTTCCCTCTATCTGCTGAATTCAATACAATAAAACTAAAAGCTTTACATTTACTCTCTCTTTATACATTACAGTCAGTCATAACAGCAATTAAATGCACAAATGAACAGAAAAAGCAGCATCTTGTTTTACATGTTTTCATAAGATAACTCAGGATTAGAGGAACCCACAGTAACACAGGCAGGTTGTCAGGACAGATTTTCTGACTTTTTCTGATCATTATTAAACTGTTTGAGCTGAATTAAATCTTTGTCGTCACATCCTGAATGTTCACACCCTCATGAAAACCTCTCAGTCTTTTTAACTCAATAAAGTATTTTAGCAAAACTCAAAATACTCCTCACATATTTAGTTAAAAACAGTTTGGTTTGACTCTGACAATATTGAAGGCAGATTCTACTAAACATTTACTTTCAAAGAGTTTAATCTTCTCCATGATTTGTGTGAGAAAAACTCCCTCTCTCATCACTACCTTTCTGGAGGGAGCCAGGCTGTTGTTGTCTGGTCTGCCAGGAGGGGGCGCTCCTTTATTGAGGGAATGAATGGGAGCGTCTGGACCTGGAGCAGAGGTGAAGAGGAGAAAGTGAAATCACTGTAAAATAAATAGCTACAGACAAATTTGGATCCTGTGGTTTGTAGTTTTTTAAATTATATTTTTATTAATTCCTTCTACGTTTCCTCCTGTCTGAACATCGTCACCTCGTCAGATATAAGTTCACATCATCTTTAGAAAACATGAATAAAAACTGTCATTAGGTTTAATTCATGATTAATTAATGGCTGAAGATGTCAGCTTTTTTCTCCTTTAATCTTAAACATGTAGTTTTATTTCTGCTTTTTATGAACAGTTCAATTGTAATCAGCGTCTATTAATTTGTGAAGGTGAGTTTTATATATTTAAATTATTATTCATCTTGAGTTGAGGGGGTTCATGGCTTCTTGACTATTTTATCCTGTTTTTATACTGCTATATATGCAAATGAAATTAAGTTAAAACATAATCTAGTTTTAACAATCTAAAATCATCCATCTGTTTCTTACCGTTCTCCCTCAGGTGTCGTTGGAGTTTTTCATCCAGTATTTTACAGATGCCGTCTCCGAAGTTTTGGAGGATCTTCGCCTCTTTGGCGTTTTGTAGCGGGAGTGGATATTTATTCAGAGAGCTGATGGCCTGATGAAACATTAAAACACATACACGCAAATGATTTATTTGATACTCACCAGTCTCTCCACATTATGTATGTTTACACTGAAAATGAGGTTTTGTTTCTGCCTTTATTGTCCATTTACAAACTTATGTTTCAAGACTTTTAAATCATATGAACTTACCTAATGAAAAAGACATGTTCAAGTAGCTTTGGACAATAACGTAGAGACATCTGACCATTACACCCTCATGTGATTGTTAAATATCCTGTAGCGCATCTTTTACCAACTCTGCTTTGCTTTAACTTAGTTGTTCAGTTTTAATAACGACCAGAGCCGCTTCCTGCTCAGCAACACAGTATATGAAGTGGTCTACCTTCTGGTAGACGTACTGGATCTTCAGTCCCTTCTCTCTCGCCTCGTCCCGGAGCTCGGTGAGCCACTTCAGGAACAGCGGGTTCGGACAGGGGGGCAGGGCGCGTTTCCGACCCAGCCGGACCGGCTCCGAACCTGGCATCCCTTTGAGTCCGACAGGAGAGAAACGACACGATAAACTCCGGCTGCGACACTAGAGACACGTTAAACTACCTTTAGCTAAACTGGTGCAACTTTAGCTAACATAAGCTAACGTTAGCAAACTCTAACTAGCAATGTGCCCTGTGTTGAGTTTTCACCGACAACTTAACAAGTTTAAAAGTAATAAACAACATGTGTAGAAAGTTTTAGCAAAGAAAACATTGAGGTAAATCGTGTTTGTAACTGTAAAAGCAGCTCACCTTTTAATTGTGAAGCTGCAGCAGCTGCTCGCGCCTTGTATTCAAAGTCACGGCGCACTTCCTTGTTGACACCGGTCACATGACCGGAAGTAAAGAAGTGAGATGTAAATTAGACAAAAAGATAAATACAGACGTAAACAAATGCTTAAATAAGTAAATAAATGAACCGGAAATGTGTGTTTTTTGGTTTTATGAGTAAAATAAATAATGATGAATAAATGACCATAAGAATTAATGAATACAGCAGTTTACTATGTTGGCGTTTGTCTGTTTACTTCTACCACCAATATGGGCGAAAATATAAGCCACTTTGTACGTGTTTGGACATATTTCAATGATTAATCAGTCATCCATATGTATTTTATGTGGATAGACAAATCAGTTAATCAATACATGCTAGTGGCTCAGTGAGGCTGCACTGGTAGAGCCTTGCTTTGAGCTAAATGCTAGTTAACACTAAGCAGAAAATACAGCTGAGGCTAATGGGAATGTCACTAGTTTTCCTTTGTATTATAAACCAAAGTACTGGATGGATTAAAATGATTATTATGATGGATTCAAACCTGAGGGGTCACCAAAGTTCATCTGACCCTCACAGGTACGTGAATGGGTTGTGCTTATAAACTTCAAAAACCATCTCAAATAGATAAACATAAATAACAAACTACATTTCTCTGCCATGTTTAAGTGCTGAAGTGCAGCTTCAGAAATATTCCCACGAATCAATTTTAGCCACAGGACTTGACTGTGTGAATAACCGAATGACTTCCACCTTCCTTCAATACAATTGGTGTCAGTTGACTTGAAGAGACCGTTATGTGGTTGCCACCTGAATCCGCCTCCTCATATCCTCAGGCTGAAGTTTGGGAGTTGGCTGGAATCCTCCAACAAGACCAGACAGAGATCAGGAATCCAACCTCACCCTCGCAGCCACATCCCCTCTATGAGTCAAAAGCTTGGAGTAAAAAGTGGCACAATTAGCGCACAACAGCCGTTTTTTGTTGACTCACACAGGCTGAAGAGGGAATGTAAAACTTTGTTAACTCACACTGATGCTAAAAAACATGTTTAATGTTGTAAAACGAGGCCAAAGGAGACAAATAACCCACAGAAACTATTTATAGACCTTAAATACGATACATCAGAACTCTACTCAGTTGTATTTATGAAGTGTTTTGGCCAGGTTACTGACATTTTAACAGTTATACCACAAGTTCCCGTTGTGCCTTTAGCAACATTTTTCTGTCATCACTCACTTGCCTTAACTTGTAAATACAGTATATTAGATTCATTTTGCTCACATCCTTTAGTATCTTTTATTTATCGCTTGCATTGTCTTTTTACTCACAGCTCTCGAGTGTGATTTGCTGCTGCAGTTTCCATCAGGTTTATATTATTGTCTCATATTATGAGGGTGTGAACAGCCTGTTATTGGTCATTAAAAGCTGGTTCTAATTCTGTTTCTGTGCCGTTACAGCCCTCAGGAGGTTGCATACATTCACAGACACACACCTTAAAAGTGAAAACTGTGTTTTTCTTAAAGAAAACGAAGATGTGATCCAGTCTCTTTACATCATGGGGAGGTGTGTTGGAGGTGACTCATCTTTTTCTGCAGAAGGAAGCTGCTGCAGCTTCTGGGGGTTGATAATAATCTGGATTTAAACAGATAAGATGATGGAAAACTGTCACGTTTGGGTTGAGAACAAAGAAGGTGGATTTATTTTTGCATCTGCAGTGCTGCGTTACTCATCTCACAGCTTTATTTATTATATGTATCAGTCCTGCAGCAGCATTTTAGTTCATTGCTTCTTTAAAATTGAATAAATTCATTAAAAAAGTAGAAACTCAAATAAAACTAAATCAATTTAAATTGGATAAAATGTCTAGAGCTACCTGATTATACATTCATACTTACTTTGTCAGTCGATCCAGGTTTAACCTTCTGTTGTCTCTTCACCTCATTTTCTTTAAACCCTGAGCTCTCGTCATTTCACTGACGATTAAAGAATAGTTTCCGTTTGGGAAACACATTTTGTTCTTTACTGCCAAGGATTACATGAGAAGTGAAATATTAACACATTGTTTTATGTGAAAATATAAAATATTGGAGGATAACATCAATATGTACCAGTGTAATTGGTTATAATTAATTTAAAATGTTGGTAGGAGATACTGTATGTTTTTCCCAACTACTTTTTTTGTTTGAGATGAGTCTCAAGACAACAAATCTTTTAGGAAATATCAGTCTTTTAGTTAAATATCGTTCTGTCATTTTCAAACATTATATTTTCTGGAAAATCAGATGCTTTGGGAAAAACTGGTTAGGAAAAAGGGCAGGACCACAGCAGGTTGTTGGTATATTTTCTATAATATGTCCTAATATTTTCCAGCCTGGTGTCACCAAGCATTTTTTTCCTTCTTGCGTGTCATTTCAACCTTCCTAACCAAAGTGACGTTGAATGACACAGGAAAAGCTTAAAATTCATCAACGTGAAACATGAAATGTCCTGAAAGTGGCGCGCCATTGGAATTGGAGGAGATTCTCTCTGAGTTCACACCTTTCAGCCTTGAGCCACAATTAACCTCAAACACTGTTGAATCAATAATGTCGGACACATAATCAACACAAATCCTGACAAAAAGGAAAATCATTCTTGTATAATATATTAATCCCTTTAATATAAAGCTTTTCTTTAATAGAAAAACTATTTTTTTGCTGTACAGGAAAACCCACAGGAATTATTCATATGCATTATATATAGCCAGAAAAATACGACGGTCTATGTTGTCAAGTATGTAAATAATCTCATAGGTCAGAGGTCAAAGTCCGACTTGGTGAATTAATTCATTAAACATTAAAGATGCCCAAATCCACACACACATACATTCATAAATATACACACATATTTACAGATTACAGTACGTTTACTTTCCCTGACTTGTCATCCACCCATCCTTCATCCGTCCGCCCCTGAGTTTATTTCGATCTTTCAGGCTCCCCTCTCCGTTTACTGCCCTGCTGATCCTGTGGTATCATCGCTGTCGGCTCCTTGAGGAGAACCTGGCGTGGATCCTCCGACCGACCATCCGTCTTTACCTCCTCCTCCTGACGCTGCTCTCCTCGCGGCCTTCCCCTTCAGCAGGGAGCTGTTGGGGTGAAGCGAGTGGAGGTGGAGCAGCAGCTCGTCCTGAGTCCCCGCCGTGTGGCCGCACTCCTCGCAGACGTACAGCTTGTTGCGTCGCTCCTTGTAGGCGTACTTCAGCGTGACGCCGTGGATCTTCTTCATGTGCGACTCCAGGGAGCAGCGCTGGGTGAAGGCCTTGTCGCACACAGTGCACTTGTACGGACGGACACCTGTGCGAACATTAAAAAACATCTCACATACTGTTTCACATTTGTTCAATCTGAGCACTTGTGTTTTGGTGCGTTCCAGTTGGACTCAGAAGTTGGAAAGTTCCTAGTCAGAAGTTTCAACTGGAAGGTCGGATTTCCACCTCGGAAAGTAAGAATCCAAGATGGCAGCTACTCGCAACAACAGTAGAGAACAATAATATTAAAACAGTTCTGTCTTTTTTGTGAACATGTTGCTACACTGTACGTGCAAAATACTGCGTAGAGTGTTGTTATCAACAACGTCCGGGATATGTTTGAATTTGAGCGGCTTTTAAAAGTGTTTGCTTTAAAAAATGAGGTATTCTTCAGTTTGTTTTGAATTTCTACTCTGTGTGTCCATGTGTCTCCAACATCCAAACAAACCGGCGTGTATCTACCTGTGTGTGTGCGCACGTGTCTCTTGAGGTCGAAGGTGTCGTTGAAGCCTTTGCTGCAGAAGCTGCACAGGTGTTTCTTGGTCTCGTTGTGACACTTGACGTGTCTGTTTAACATCCGCTGGTGCTGGAACGTCTTCTGGCAAACCTACAGCAACAATACAGTCAGAGTCAGACCATGTTGGCATAACAAATTCAAAATTCTCAGAGGTAGAGCTGCAAAACTACAGAGGGCTTGTTTGGTACGTTAACGTAACCGAACAAAAAACCCACAAACATCTGGCTTTTTTTTAATTAAGCTTTAATTTCCTGATCAAATGTCAGGTTTAATTAAGTCTATTCAGTAGTCGGATATTTATCAGCTCCGATGAGCAGTGACAGAAACATGACCCACTTATTATCCACTATCAACAATAGCTATCACGGAGGCACTGTTTCCTCTGTTGGTAACTTCTGTACTGCAGTACAGTAACTAAAGTAACTTAAACACAGAGTTCAAGGTAAAAGTCTTCATATCAAAGACTCCTGTTCCAGTCTCACCTGGCACACAAACGGCCCCGTCGCCGGACTTTGACTCTGACCTGTCGACCTGGTCACCATGGAAACCACCTCCGTGGGGGCGGAGGCGACTGGCATCACAGCGGCGTGAGGGGTTAAGGATGGAGGGGTGGGAATGGGAGGAAGGGAGAGAGGAAGAGGAGCGGGGTCGGAGGGTAACTCGCCCGTGGTCACCTGTGGCGGAGAGAGAGAATAAAAACCCAGTTATCACGTCAACATTTTCATTTATTTCTGTTTTTCCTCTGTTGGTTCCTCTGCTCGTTCCCTCACCTTCATTTTCGACCTGACGTACGTGGAGCCGCCCTGCGACCTCCTCCTGACCTCTGACCTCTCCTCCGTCGAGGCCGCCGGGCTCTGCGGTCGGCCCAGCACCGTGCTGGACGGCAGCTCGGCGTGCGTTCGCGTGTCCGACACAGACTGTTTGGTGAGGCAGAGCGGCGTCGTCTCGGCGGGACTCGCCTCGGCCTCCATCGTCAGGATGGACGGAGGGAAGATGGAGACTACGAGGAGAGAGAGGGAGTCAGCGTCTTGATTTAAATCTCTTCTTAAAACACAACACGTCATTTTCTTCTCCTCTCTGGGGAACTGACAGGATTAATCGATTAATAGATCAACAGAAAATTAATTGTCAACTGCTTTGATAAAAGATGAAGTCATTTCCCAAACAAACTTTCCCTAATTCCAGCTTTTCAACCTTCAGGATTTGCTGTTTTTCTTTGTCTAAACTGATTATTTTGGGATTGAGCTTGAACTGTAACAAATATTTCAAACTATTTTCTCACATTTTATCGGCAAATTGATGAAAAAAAATAAATCTAAAGACGATAAATATCTTTAAAAACAGATAATAGAGTGGGACAGAGGGAAATCCAGCAAGATGATTCTCCTCAGACAGAATTTCACAACAGCTGCTTCACACTTACACAATCTCTCAATTAGCAAACATGCAGAGTTAAATATGTGTTTGTATGTGTGTGTGTGTGTGTGTGGGTGTGCACACATTTGAGTTATTGTTGTGACTTATTTTGCACACACACACACACACACACACATTACCATTACAGTTAGACTTGTCCAGCCAGACAGTCTTGCAGCACCAGCTCTGTACCTTCCTCAAACAATCCACCTCCACAGAGAGGTGGATACCTGTGTGTGTGTGTGTGTGCGTGTGCAAAGGGAAGTGTGTACTTGTTGTGTGTATGAACACACTCTAACAAAACAGGGCTGAAAGAGGGAGAGACAGAGAGAGATGTCAGGTCTATAGACACAGAAACCACTGAGCCTCCAACATACAGGTGTGTGCACGTCTTTGTGTGTGTGTGTGTGTGTGTGTGTGTCCAGGTAGCCCAAAGGCAGGTGTGGTTCAGCTCGGCGAAGACAACGAATCAGTTGACTCTGCAGAGCCTGAATCAGATAAAACTCAAATGTAAATGCAAATGAAGGCCCGCAGTGTGAAGATGAAAAGATGTAACATCTGAGCTGTAAAGCAGCAGAGGTAACGGTACTCAACAGCTGATCATTCTTATACTTTCATGTCCGTGTGATCTCCACAATGACTTTACAGTGACTTAACTGGCCTGGATCTAATTTAAAATGTTTCAGTATCCATAAAATACAGCTCAGAATTTGGCTCACTGGTCAGTATCCAGAGACCTGATCGACCTGTAGCTTGATTTACTAAATGTATGTTTCCAAACATCTAAAGTAACCAGATCACTTCACGTGGACGGGATTGAAAAACCTTTCTCTCTGTTTCTGGTGTGGTGATTGTTTCTGTGGTGACTGCTGCTGCTGGACATTTAATCTCATCTCGTATTGTTTGTTCACCTCTCCTTCCCCCCTCACCAATGAATGAGAGGTGTGTGTGTGCTTAGGTATATGTGTGTGTGTGTGTGTGTGTGGGAGGAGGTTCAAAATACCCCCAATGTTTCTACCTCAACAGAGAAAGAGTAAGAAGGGGGTAGTTGTGTTGACCGTAATGCTCTTTAATATTTTCCTTCCATCCATTTAATGACGCTCAGCTGGGAGAAAGAGTCAACAACTGGTAGATAACTTTATCAAACACAGGGTGTGTGTGTTGTGCATATGTGCATGTGTGTGTTTGCTAAAGGCGGACTGTCTGCAGCAGGAGGCTGCCTCTAAGGTCCGTTACATTTCCTTCCACCCAATAAACATTAACCTCGCAGCACCTTCACAGTTAAATCCACCTCGAAAGCAAACCACTGAACATGACACACATCATTCTTTTCATCCGTGACCGAAAAACAAAAGTAAAATTCACAGTGACGACAAAACTCCAGGAAGTCTCTGTTTCATAACCTGTTGTAAAACAACTTGTCGTTTTTACACTTCAATCTTTGCACGGATTAAACACACAAGATATAACATGTCACTGAGGTGGATTTATATACTCTCTATATATTTACCTTTGGACACAGCCAGGCTAGCTGTTTCCCTTTGTTTCCACTCTTTGTGCTAAGCTAAGTTAGCCAGCTGCTGGCTCCAGCAGTATTTACTGTACAGGCTGAAAGTTTTCTCATTTTACTCTCATCAAGAAAACAAATAAACATGTTTTATGACATGTTGAATTTTTCCTTTAATAACTAAACTTCATAGATAGAAAGGTTTCTCTAATGTTAAGTAAGAGGAGGGATAACCCAGACTATAAATATAAAAACTCCTACGCCTACAAACACACACACAGAGAGAGAGAGAGAGAGAGAGAGAGAGAGAACTGTCCAAATGGCATCTGGCGCCTCACAAAACTATTCAACACGCCTGTTTCTGAGGTCAATTATCATACCTCCGTGTGTGTGTGTGTGTGTGTGTGTGTGTGTGTGTGTGTGTGAGAGAGTGTGTGTCCATGTGTCACACACACCAAAAACACACGTCAGGCAGGTACATCAAGTAACGGCACATACCAGAAACTTTAGCTGAGACCGTTGCTGGGTTTGGTGAGGAGTGTTAACTGTGCGTAATTACGCACGGCCGCTCTGCTTATCACAGAGAGAGATCTCTGATGAGGCCAGAGAGTTCACTTCTCATTCTGGTTGTTGCTTAAGATCAATATTGACAAAAAGTCCCAGATACAGAATCTCATTGTGTTAAATTATTAAATTTCGCCTCAGGAAACTGAATCACTTTCTGGTTTTTGTGCGTAAAAACAGCCTGCAGGTTTGCTGTGGAGCGAGCCAGAAATACCAATGTGCTTCTATTGATTATCAGAATTATTAAATCTGATTTTTTACAGGCCTTTAAAAACACATAGAACTTCGCAGCGGTTGAATTGATCCAAGTGTTCCGGGTTTCAAACGTCGCAGAGGATGTAAAAGTCAATGATTAAAAGTTAACGGTGACGAGATGAGGAGAGGACACTCAGAGAAAAGAGGGGGGGGGTGAGAGGAGAGAGGAGAGAGAGAGAGAGAGAGAGAGAGAGAGAGAGAGAGGTTTAGGGTGTAGTCCGTTACTTGTTATCTGATACCGACGTGGTCTTACAATAAAAACTCAGCCGATGGCAACAATGGGGATTGTTCTCAATGAGAGAGGGAGTTAAAAAAAAGAGAGGTGTTTGGTGTGTGTGTGTGTGTGTGGGGGGGGGGGGGGTCGATTCAAATGCAAACAGTTCAGTTTAAGTCAAAGACGTCAAACTCAGGATTTGACAGTTAACGCTCTCACAGTTTTTCAGTTGAGACACAGTAAAGTCAATAAAGAAGCCAGATGTGTTTTTTTGTGAAAGTTTGGTCTTTAAAAAAAAAAATCATCTCCATCAGGCCTGTACTGACATTACTCTCTAACAGGCCAGAGTTGAACAGGCCTGTGTTCAACGCAGTGCCTGGCTGTACAAGGAAGAAGGCTGCAATCAGGGGTTGAAGGTCGCTGCGGGAAAAGCAACGGGCCCTGAGGCAGTTTATAGGCCGCAGCAGCGGGTTAATGACAGGTCTGTAATCAGAGGAGTAAACAAACTGACGGTTTCTACTTTACGTGTTAATTTACTGATATTTTTGATGTGGCTCACATCAGGTGGAACATTTGTTTCTGACGCACAGCAAACATTAAAATGAGGATTAAAAAGGCCTAAAGATAAAAGGTGCACAACTTCCCCCTCTGCGTGGCAGGAACTACACTCTCTGTTCTCACGGCTGTTTCCCGTTATTCGGTGGCCCCGGTCCGCAGCCGCCCCGTTACAATCACGACCCGACCCCCCCTCCCTCCTCCCCACCCGCCACACTGACACTCCTGAGGGATGTTTTAAAAAAAAAAACCCGCATTAAATCCACAAATCTGTGCATAAACGCGTCCAAAGACGCGCCAGCGATTTGGTTCTTTTAGAGAAAACAACAAACATGGCTCGTCACAGCAGCGTGGACTCACCTGGGATGTAGACGTCCCCTCGTTCATGATCGGGGAGCTCGCTCCAGTTCCGCTTTCCCGGCGAAACGTTCGTCTTTTTCACCAAAAAGGCCCGCGGCATGTTCAATTAACCCCCAGATCCTCGGAGGTGAGTTGCAGAGAAGCGGCTTCTCGCGACGGTGGAAGCACCTGAAAGTTAGAAAAAAAAGCAGGAAACTCCAAAGTTGGAGGGAAGAATGGAAGGTGTCGGGTCCCCTCTTCTCCTTCCTCCTTGCACCTTTCTTCTCGTTTCGCAAGCGGTGATCCGCTTTATCTCGTCTTTCACCCCTCAACACACCTCTTCTCCCTCTCAAGCTGGTTCTCTCTCCAGCTCTGAGTCAAAAAAAAAAAAAAAACAGGAATGAAAGTCTCGCGGCGTCGGGACAGGTGAGTCCGCTCAGGTGAGCAACCCGGACAGGTAAAGACGAATATCGTGTAAGGCGTTCTGAAATAACGGGAGTGTGTGTGAGTGGGTGAGGGAAAAAAACAGCAGATATCCCCGATCACACACACACACACACACAGTCGACAGAGGTGGGTCAGAAAAAGCAGCAGCACAGGTACTCATTTAAAAAGCAGGAAACGGACACCAGCGCGCATGCGCGTCAGAAATAACGGTGACAACAAGCTGAAGGGAGCCTGGGTTAGGCCTCTGTATACCTGCTGAACCGGTTTACCCCTCCTTTCTCTCTCTCTGTCTCAGTCTTTCCTTCCCTCTCTCTATCTCCACCTCTTCTCCATTCCGCTTTAAGGTGTGGGGAAAGCTGGAAGAAGAGGAACAAAATGTGGGGGATAAAGTGTGTGTTTGTGTGTGTGAATATAGTCACACAGGAACACACACACTCTTGGCCTGCACACACTCTATACTGCTGCTGTAGAGATACATGAACACAGCAGCAGGCGAAACAAAACAGGACATGATTGGACTCATCAGTGTTTGACAGTCGACATGTGAAGCTTCTAATCTTTGGTATTTTGACTTGTTTTTGTTTGATAAATATTTTCGAGGTTACAGAGGTGTTGTTCTTGTTCTGAAACAACATTTCAGGATGAATCACTGAAGCACAGAAAATGAAACTGATCTCTGTCGCTGAGGGTGAAACCTGGGCTGACGGACAGATTCATTCAGAGCCAATTAACATTTTGAATTTGTGAACATTTAAAGGAGGAAAACAATGTGTGAATAATTCAAATTCAGTTTGGAAGCTCTGTCATATCATCTTATCTCATATACATGTAATTAAAAGCTGAGTTTGGTCCTGATGTGGTTCTGTTCCTTTCTCCTTCACTAAACGTGGATGGCAGTAGTTTCAGATAGGTGTACCTAATAAACTGGCACCTACACGGTGTCTGTGCACATTATCAGGGAAGTTTGAGTCTTTCTTTAATGTTTGTTGTTTTGTCCAGTTTCTACTGGATACTCTGGAACTCATGCTGCATGTTAAATAGCACCATAAAGGGGGTTTATGATGTGCAGGCCTGCACGGCTCATTCACATGATGTTGTATTTGCATAATACCTCAGGCCTTTAGCTTGAAAGCGCTTGCAGGTATCGTTTGTTCCAGCCGCCATCAAGCTGCTGAACTCTAATGCCAAAGCTTAATTCAGTAGAATAATGTGCAACGCATACACAGGCACTTCAGCGTTTAGCATTTAGCTCCTAAATTCTTGTGTCTTTGACAGGTGATGTATGTGCAGCAGTTGTTTAGCATCGTGTCAACACTGTACCCAGAGGGTCAGTAAAGTTTACCTTACATCACCTTAACTTTTGCTTCTGTAATTATGATGATTGAGTGAAATCTACATGAGAAAGTCACTGGTAAAGGCAAAAACTGAAGCTAAAAAAACTGTTAATTTACTGTGACTACACTGCTTTTTCCAGTCATGGTGTAAAATCAAGCGAATAGCTTGTTCTTTGGGTTAGTTTTTACTCTATTTTTTATTTTTTCAGTCTTTATTTTGTGTACAAAACATCCCCTTGTCTCTAATTCCTGCAGGAAATATCAGAATCATGATGGAAATATGTGTAAATGAGCAAAACAAGGGGGTAAATTCAAGTCGGAAACTTTTTCAAGCTGAATGCAAACCAAAACAGATTATTTCTCAGATGTAGGAAGTGTCAGAGAAAATAACTGTCACATTTATTTTAGGGTGAAACACAGAACTCGTGTACTAAATGGACGAACTATCTGAAGTATATTTTGGATTTTTAGACTAAATGTTGGACAAAATAAGTCACTTGAATATGTCGTCTGTCAGAAAGTGTAATGGTCGATGAATAAAACAATGTAGAAAACAATCAGAATATTAATCAGTAATTAAAATATTCATTAGAGCCCTACAGTTTCTATTAGCTGTAGTTTATCTGTTGATTACTACTGGATAGTGGTGTCCCAGTGATGCTTAGTTAATTTAGTTTAATATCACAGCTAAAAGACTAATACAGGCCTGTAGTTATGTAAATGATACGTTCAGGGACCGTTGTTTGCCCCACCTTTCCCCCCCTGCTGTGTGTGTTTACAGCCCCCTCCTGCTTCTGCACTGTCCTCTTGTCTTTGTAATTAAACCAACTCATCCACAGATGCACAAACCGTTCCCTAAGTGGCCTCTGAAACACCTGAAACTTCAACATAAAACCCACAGACGAGGACAGAAATAAATGCTGCAACTGCATCAGTTTAACCTCAAAATACAACAAAGCAAGTGTCACTTAAAGGGTAGAAACTGCACCTCAAAGGACTTAAAACCTCATTATTATGATCCAAAATCTTCAGGACCAAACCAATAGCAGCTGTGATAACACTGCTGTCATGTGGATCAGGAATATGTTGGTGTTTCGGCTTTAAATTCTCCTCCTTGTTCAGTATTTTAATGTCATTTTAGTTTCTGTTTTCTCGTTGTGAGATGTGTCTCTCGGCCAGTTCCCTGTCCTGCCACCACCGCCTGCGAGGTTTTCCATTTGCATGTGTAGATAAACAAAATCCTGTGTCCAAAATAGACACGCTCAGAAAACAAACTAAAAGAAAAACAGATGATGAGAAGTCAGAGGTGTCTGATGAGAGGAGTGGTGCAGGATGAATGAATGAACGGTATGCCACCCGGGCTGTTGGAGTAGTTTGGGCTGATTAGCTACCCTTCTCCCTCCCCTCTCTTCTTTCTCTTACAGTCCCTTCACCAACTGTCATCGATACTGCTATCCTCTTTGTCACATCGCCTCTTTCTTGTGTGTAGACTTTGCGTTTTTGGATGCACTTCCTCTGTGAATCGGCCCACAGATCTCAGTCAGTTAAAAGATGCAGAGAGATAGAGGAGAAACAACAGGATACAGGAGCAGAGTGAACTGAGTGTACTCTAACACCAGTTCAACCTGATCGACAACCTCATCTGCTCCACACGACTGTTATATCTTTGTCTTCCCTCCCTCTCTCTGTTCATCTCTGCACATTAAAGGAACACAGATTTTTTTGGAGCTTGTTGGCCATCTTAAATGACGTACAACATGAAGCAGTGTTTGTTTTCTACATTAAGACACCTCAGAGTGGAAAAAGAAGAAAGTATAGAGGCCGTCTTCAAGTTTGGTTGTTGCAAACATACTTTTTCTATGCCTGAACACTGTCTGCAGCTTTCCTCTCAGGTAAAGTGCATCCCCAGTAGATTCTCAGGCAACATACAAGGTTGCCTGAGAGGCAGAACCCAGGGGGAAAAGGTCTTTAAATCACTCACTGCTGCTCCTGAGCTCATAGCTGAGAGTGCACTGTAGCAACTGATGAACATTTCAACATTTTTACACTTTTTTGTGTTGTGGCGAAACAGTCAGTCAAACAGTCAGTCAAGTTTCCTCCAGAGACTTTAGTGGGTGAACCTGTAAAAGACATGATGTGTTTTTACCCTAATCCCAAGTGGAAATGTTCAAAGCCCCTGTGTGTAAAATTTGAAGATTTCAGAAGTGGTTTTGACGACTACTAGTGGTGGCATCAGGTATTACAGCATTGCAGATAAAAATGCACACTGCCGCCTTCCGAAACAACTTACTGTACAATTAGAATGAGATTCTATAATAAATTAAAAAAACATTTAAGGTGTTATTTTAAGACGAGACACCTGCCAGCCAATCAAGAACAAGCTTCTGTGGACACGGTTTAAATCATCAACAATTCAAAGTGTCCTTGATTCTAGAAAAGGAGCAGACACTTTTTTATTGACCTACTGTTTTTTGACTTTCAATTCTCCTCATTTGCCTCTCCCTCCCTCTTCTTGTCATATTATTATTGTAGGTCAGTTTGCATATTTAATTTTTTTAAAGGCTTTGTTCTCTCAGCAGTGGGTGCGAGTACTGGTCAGGTAGCATACCTGTGTGCGTTTGTGTGGTTGTTTTACCCTGAGAAAACCTGATGTGATATTATGTTTACTCCACTAGACACTATAGTCACTTGCTGGTGTGAGGCTCCTGTTTGACATTTGGATGAAGTGTTTGATTAATAGACAGTGGAAGATGAATTTCTCCCTGTAAAGAAAAGAAAGGATAGAGATACAGATACAGGAAAGAAATTAGCTTTCATTCAGGATGGTGTTTCCTTCAGTCCAGTGTTCATTCCTCTTTTAGCTCTGTTTTTGGACTCCTAGGGGGAAATATTCAGCTCTTTAGCTGCTAAATTCTTCATTATATTCACCTGCTAGTTGCTAATGTCTCTGTCTGTTGTTTGGTGCTGGGGTGGTGATGTTCAGGTGTGATCATCAGAGCTTTTTTCACTGAAAACAGCTTCATACTGCTGCTGGAAATGAGATCAGAAAATGAGATCGACTTTCCTCCTTCAAATACACTGAACATCACGATCTACTGAATACCCTGTTCCTTTGGATATGTATTTAATTGAGATCAAAGTGTGTCTCAGAAGGTGTCTTGGCAATAATTATACATTTTCTAAACTCCAAATCCATTGTAAAGAATATATATATATATATATATATATATATATATATAAATGATTAAATGTTGTTATCAGTCATCTGTATTTCCCAAAATTGTCACAAGAGGGAAATCTCAACATAGACACCATTTATTTAAATTAGATGACTGTGAAGACTATCCAAACAACTGTAAAGACATGGCATGAGAATGGAGAAATTATCTTATGTTACACCTACAGTGCACATTAAAATAATGAACTAGTTATGTTCATCATCCTTCACAGCAACATATAAAACAGCTCACTTCCTGTTCCGTCCAGAAGGTGGTGCTGTTGACCAGTTACAGAAAAGAAGGACTAGGACACAGCAAATACAGCTGTGAAAAAGAAAGTACACCCTCTTTGAATTCTATGGTTCTACGTGTCAGGACATAATAAAAAGTCATCTGGTCCTTAACAGGTCTTAAAATTAGATAAATACAACTTCAGATGAACAACAACACATGACATATTACATTGCGTCATTATTTATTGAACAAAAACTAACCAAAATGCATAAATCTGGAAAAGGTTGTCAGGCCATTTCCAAACAGTTTGAAGTCCGTCTCAGTTAGCATGTTAACTGTTAAAGTTCACGACAGTTCAATCAGATAAAGACTGAACAGGTATGACTTGTTTGGAAGGGCTGACAGGGGAAAGCCTCCTCTGTCTGAAAGTAACATTACAGCACGGCTTAGGTTTGCAAAGTTGCATCTGAACAAGCCACAAGACTTCTGGAAAAATGTCCATTGGACAGACGAGACCAAAGTGGAGATGTTTGGCTATATACGCCATACCAGCACAAACAAAGTATTCTAGAGTCGAATATGAGGCCATCTGTCTGACAGCTAAACTTACAGCTGCTAAAAATGGTTTTACAAGCTATTGAATCATGAGGTGTACTTACTTTTTCCACACATGGCTTCTCCATTTTGGCTTCATTTTGGCTGAATAAATAATGGCACAGTGGAATCTGTTGTGTGTTGTTTTACACCTGAGGTTAGATTTAAAACATTTAAAAACCTGGTAAGCACCAGACAGTTTTTTTTTATTATGTCCTGAACATGAAATCATAGAATTCCAAGAGAATGTAATTTCTTTTTCATGTGATTCTAAACCTGTTCATGTGCATACAACTTTGTTTCTGACATCTGATTCCTGTTTAACAGGTTGGTGCTACATGATACAGCACACTAGATCATGCTTTATTGTTTTCTTTTCTGCGTGGCGTATGCCGTCGTTTGGGTGTGGACGACTGTGGTTATAGGTTTTTATTGCATTTGTTCAAGTCCATGCTCTGAAAGACTATTTTAGATAATGCAGCTCATCAAGTTCAGCACATTCTTCAACCGCCTCTCCAAATATCAACCAGCGTCGTCTCTACAAACACGTTGTTAATCCATGAACCTGCATTATTCACCTCTGAATTCATAAAAAAAGACAAACACTGAGCTTGAATTTTGGCAGTTTTGTCTTATTAATATGATTCTTTGTTTGTACAATCAACTACTTCATAATGAGTAATAGTTTTCCATCCTATCATGTTCAAAATAAAACAAAACATGACAACAACAGCCCTACCAAGTGCCCCACGTGTATTTTAAATCTATATTCTGTCTTTCTTGACCATAATTGTTTTGTCGACAGCTTATCACTGGACAAGACCAGAGATTTTAGAAATGGAAAGACAAAAACAAACAAACAAACAAACAAACAATAATAGCAGGACAATAGAAAAACAAACAGAAAAACTACTCCTGTTTACTTGCTGCGCTTGCTTTTTTTACGTCACTTGTACATTTTGGTTTCGATTGACAGATTTGGCAACTTCTGTAAATATAACAACGCTAACGGCATTAACTTAATTATCTGTGTTCATACAGGTGTTTAGATGTGGATGGGTTTCTTTGACTCACACCTCTGCACAGTAGGCAGCCAATAAAAGTGAAATAAACCAAGAAGACAAGGAAGAAGAGGAGGAGGAGTACATGTAGGTGGAAAGTAAATAATTTTTCCTGGGTAAATAAATAAAGATGATAATGCAAGCTGTTAGAAATAAGGTGGTGTAGATGTGTGGAGAGGAAGGATTCGTGTTATTAAAGGATTTAGATGACAGGTTTAATAGTTTTTAAGAGTGATGGAAACATTTTGTTTTACTTTTGTAAGGACAAACAAGATATTTGATATGTTGTTCATCAACAAAAACAATTGTATTGATAATGAAAATAATTGTGGATTTCAGCCTTGCAGTTCTTCTCTCCAGTGTTAATTACTTTCCTCCCATTTCCACCGATGTTTTTTTAGGATCCTGTAAGTTATTATTATCAAAATGAAAAACCCTCTTGAAATGATAATTTAATATATCAAAATAATGAGAAACTTTCTTAAAATATTCTACACATTGGCAGAAATGTACTTCCGGTAGTAGGTGGCAGTAATGAGCTCAACCCAGAGAGCAGAAGAAGAAAACCCAGACCTTTCCGGTATAAATAAACTTGCCTACCTAATGTCTTCCCCCTACCTGTGTAATGACACGTCAGGGATAATCTCAGCGTATTGGGTCTTTACCTGCAACCTGTTTTTACAAACCTCCGCTGAACAGCCAGAGAGTCATGTATTCCAAAAAAAGGGGTCCTCCGGCGGATAACGGACTGCGGGACGGAGAGCACACCGCCTGCAAGCGGCCGTCGCGGGCCGGCGGCGATAGGCACGTCGCTGCCTTGGTCCTGGCGAGGGGAGGAAGCAAAGGGATCCCCCTGAAAAACATCAAAATGTTAGCCGGGGTCCCCCTGATCGGCTGGGTCCTGAGGGCTGCCAAGGACTCCGATATGTTTGACAGGTAGATGCAATTATTAATATGACTTCAGATACTGATAATCCCAACATCTGAAACCTGGCTGCATCTTAAATTAGATTTTACTTAATTTGAATAAACAAATTCATCTGGCCGATAATAAAACTCTAGTTTGTATGTGGCATTTTTTCATGTCATGTGTTAGAATTAAATAATGACTGGATGTGTTATAATTTCCTTTTCCTAGCGTGTGGGTATCCACGGATCACGACGAGATCGAGAAGGTGGCGAAAGCCTGGGGCGCTAAGGTGCATCGCAGGAGTCCTGAGGTCTCCAGAGACTCGTCTTCGTCACTGGAAACCATTCAAGAGTTTGCCAGACTCAACCCAGGTACACAATGTGTAGCTGCAGCAGGCCAGGTGTGATCGTAACTCCAGTCTGTTTCATCAGTGACAAGGCACATTCTCGCCACTAAGTGGAGGCGAAGCAGGTGTGCGATTTTTAAAGCCCATCATTTATTTTTGGTTTTACAGAGGTGAATGTGATATGCAACATTCAGGCCACATCCCCGTGTCTACACCCGAAACATGTGAAGGAGGCCCTGGAGATGATCACCCTGCAAGACTTTGACTCGGTCTTTGCTGTGGTCAGGAGACACCAGTTCCGCTGGCAGGAGGTCAAGCAGGGAAGTAAGTCAACAGAAGAGCTGCAGGACTGTTATTACAGCCCACAAACTTTATCTTTTGTTGTTGGAAAACAGTAAGTTTGGCTGTAATGACAAGTTGGATGAGGATAAAAAATTACTCAGTGTTTGTCCTTTTATCCCTCATCATTAACCATTCACTCGTGGCCTCAGGTGTCATCTAGGAGCACAGACAAATCAAGCCTTGATAACGACCCACCGAGTTTAAATTCCCTAAATCTCCACCGACATCTCAAGAGGTACAATTTACACTGACAGGTTTTTGGGTGCAGCACCTCCACTGAAGATGTGAGCAATGTGTTATTTGTGGTTTATTCATAAAGTAACCTGTTGCACCAGATTCCAGTTTTCATATACACAACCTCATGTACACATATATCCCGAGGTGTTTTTCTTGATGTACAGCAAAGGTTCAGTTCGATTGTTAACAACATCCGGAATGTCAGTTTGCTCTGTTGAGTATCTGATTCCCTGCCCTTTTCTCTGACAGCGGCAGAGCAGGTTTTAAGTACAGTATGTCTCCATGACGGACACGGATGCTGTCAGGGGTTACACAAACACCTTCTGTGTATATTCACCAAAACATTGAACAAAGGTCTGTTTGTTGCCAGGTTAAAGCGCAGAGACATAGTAGTTCATTTAACTGTGCTGTCATATAAAAAGGTTATATCATGGAGTTTCAGGTGTAGGTATGCATAGATATGAAGCTACTGCCAGCAGCCTAGTTAGCTTAGCTTAGCATAAAAGCTGGCATAAAAGCTGGAAACGGTTAGCATGAGGCAGTTTTCATTTTCCCCTCCTGTGTCCACATTGTTTAAATAGTAAATGCACCTGGTGTGATCAGGTGGTTCGTTATGTTCAGTGTTATTTTTAAGGGCATGTGGACTCACAGGAGAACACAAACATGCAAAAGATCAAGAATAAAAAAGGATGTTGTGTCTTACACCATTGGACATAAATGAGGACACATTACAAGATTACTTAATTGCATGTGCCAATGACTGAAATACGCACAAGTGTGGAGAGATCAGCTGACAAGTCTACCAGTATGACCACAATCCACCAAGGTGCAAGCACCTTGATTTATGGCATGTTACGCCTGAAAAACACACCCATACTTAATTAAGACAGTAAGAACAATACCTATGAGGCATGTACCTGGCACTGCTACCTTTTTTCCCACCATTAAACTGGCAAAAGTGGAGTTTGACATGCCCTACATGTACTGTTCAAACAGAGCCCTTTTATTACTGCCATAGTGTACTGTTCCCTCTGCTAACTCAGCCTCTCTGTGTAAATAACTATTAACCTGCTTCCTTCCAGATGGTGAGTTGACCAAGCCCCTCAACTTGGACCCGTCCAACCGGCCAAGACGTCAGGACTGGGACGGAGAGCTGTGTGAGAACGGCTCTTTCTACTTTACCACCAGAGACCTCATCCTGAACAAGGGGCTTCTGCAGGCAATTAGGCAGCACGATTAATTTGCACTGTCGTTGTATGTTTGGTCTCTTCTCTTTCTCAATCCCACTCCTATTATGTCTTACCTCGCTCTCCAGGGCGGTAAGGTCGGCTACTATGAGATGCTGCCGGAGTACAGTGTGGACATAGACGTGGACATCGACTGGCCTGTGGCAGAGCAGAGAGTTCTCAGGTGAGACACACACAGAAATGCTTAATTAATTACTACTGTCAAAAACATACACCTCTTTTTGTATTATGTCTTAAAAAGGCGGTTGCTAACGAGTGTCTAAATGAGACTACAGAGGTTGTCGGCGACGTTAACATGAAAACCCATCTACTCACCAGTCCACCTTTACAGCCTCGTTGTGTTTCTACTCACGCTCTTTCAAACTCTCACTAACTTTCTAAGAAGAAAGGCTTTTGTAGAAGAGCTCAGAGCTAAATGAAATGACCAGTTGGAAGCTTAGTGGTGGAGACGTTGACGTCATGTGGCCGTGGTGTAGTTGGTTTACAACATTCAAACAATTGTTCCACCTGTGTTCATTTGAGTACTTATTTGACTGCTATAAACTGGTTAGCTGTATTTCATTAGTCAGTTTCCTCGTCCTGCTTTTCTCACCTGGTCTGTGCTTCCTCCTGCAGGTATGGCTACTTCGGTCGGGTCACACCGGAGGTGGTTCGGCTGATGTTCTGCAATATTTCTGGGTGTTTAACGGAGGGGAAGATCTTCCTGTCTGCGTCCGGAGAGCAGATGGTGTCCATTAATATCAGAGACACCACAGGCATCAGCATGCTGCAGAAGGAAGATGTGGAGGTTGGATTGTTTTGTTTTTTTTGGTGATCAGGCTCATATTGTCCTTTATCGCTTGTACTAACCTGCGTCCTCACTCCATCAGGTCATACTGCTGACGTACAACAAGGACTCCGTGATCCAGTCGCTGGTGGACACGCTGGCCAAGAGAACGAACTGCAGAATCATCGAGGTAGGAGAGGAGCCGCTGAATGATCTGAGGCCGATAGTGGAGCAGAAGAAGCTGGAGTGGAAGGACGTGGCATACATGGGTAAAGCACTCTTTCTTTTATTATAGTGTGGGTCTCTGTTAGGGTTATAGAGTGGTGCAGGAATGAGTCCTAAAACCAGGAAGTAGGTTAGCATGTTAGCACTCCTGGTTCCCTTGTCCCAAAGTCAATGGGTTTTTGTTGAGATGCCTGAAATAAGGTCTGTGGTTTTAACACAAGCTCAAGACATTTTCACGTTTTATTCTACGTGTCTTAAAAGAGGCAGCTAGCAAATGAGACTACAGAGGTTGTTGACGTCAGTGGTGTTCAACTGTGAAAATTATCTGATGAACACTGTTTGTCCATTTGGAAGTGGAGGCATCCATTAGTATTCTAAGCTAACGAAAACACAACAGTTGCCAGTTACAGGTGATTATGCCAATAGATCCTCCTTAATCCTACAATCCTGTTAATTTCCCACTTTTTCTTTTCTCCTCCCAGGTAATGACAAACAAGACGTCAACTGTCTGAACCTGGCCGGATTGAGCGCAGTACCTGGAGATGCACCGGTGGTGGCCATCAATGCTGCAAAGTACACCTGCCACCAAGTCGCAGGAATGGGAGCCGTCAGGGAGTTTGCCGAACACATTCTCCTTCAGAAGGAAAAAGCTAAGTCTCAGCTGAAGCAGGACCGTGACTGCAGCAAGGTTAATGTTTTAGGTTAAGGTTTTAAGGTTAAAGGTTTTACAGTTGGTGCAGTTTATGCACAAATTCTAGAAGTAATTAGACAATACTTATGTGCATGGGAAATATTCAAATATCATACGAGAAGCGTGTCTAATTTTATTATTTGATTGTTACGTTCTAAAGTGATTTTTCAAAAAAAAAGAAGGAATTTGAATAATACTGTAAATATTGACGCAGAATCAGAAGTTAACCAACCTTTGTTTATTGTAGCAGTTGGTCTGTAAACAGGATAAGACTACAACACCAAACCCAACACAATGGGCTGGAAACCACTATGCTTGTCTTTCACAAGAAGAACACAAGAATTAACACTAAACAACAATAAAAATCTAGGTTGTAAACAGAAATTTAAGATGTTTTTAAATGCAGATTTACATAACTTAATTCCTATGGTACAATCCCTCTTAAGTTCACTGTATGCATCATTAGAGATACAGCTTTTAAATCTTTTTGAATGACTTGGTATTTATAAGGGGAAGCATTTTAAACCAAAATATAACAACAAAGTCAATGTCCAAAAACCATCCTTGCAAAATTGATTGTCCCTGTCAAGTTCCGCCTTCCGACATTTTAGTGAAATATGCTGCTGAGATTTAGATGAGAAGATCAATACCACTCTCAATATGAAGCTACAGCTAGCAGCCAGTTAGCTTAGCTTAGCATAAAGACTTTCTGCTGACATTTGTTTTTCTGTTGTCATTTTTTTTTCCCATTTTCCCAAAAGATGATTATTTGTTGGAATATTTACATTCATATGATATTCCATTCTTTTTTTAAAATAATTGACTATCATAAGTGATTTTGTTGTGTGAATCATTTTCAGTAAAGCTGATTAATGAAGATGATTGAAAATCTTGGTCTTGTGTTTTTAATATTCAGCAAGAACAGACATGCTTCCGACTTTGGTGAGAGTATCACTCTCATGTCTGTATGGATATGAATGTTTGACATGTACACAAACAGAAGTGTAAGAATGACAGGGTGATATTTACCAGGGCGTCATGTGCTAGAGCAGTTTCCTGGTTTTGGCGGAGACTTGAGAGTCATCTTTTCAATGCCAGGCATCCAGCCAAGACATCAGGAATTCACAGGCCCAGCCCAGAAACTATTCACTGAGTCACTTTTACATTTCAGTTTGTAGTTAGTTGTAGTTAGATGCAACGTGTCAAGTAATGTTGATGTGTCCGGGCTACAACTTTATTTTTAGCATACCGTTAGCAAATGATTTCCAAAACTATTCCTTCAGCATGAAATTTGATGACTTTTCCTGAATTCATATTATCATCTGGAAAAACATTTTTCAAAATCTTTCAAATTAAGTATTAAATGAGAAATTTGTAGCAGCTATAAAGCTTAGTATGGAGTCCACACGGTTAGGACCAGATATATCTGCTTATATTTGCATTTAAGTGCTGTTGTTCCCCATCCCACACCTGAGTCGCTTACACATAAAACTTGAAATGAAATACTTTCTCATGGGAGAAAAATGGGTCCTCTCTTTGTTGAGGGCTGTAGCCTGCAGTACAGGTAAAAGGTGATAAGCAAAGTCGAATTACCAAGCAGTTAAAGAAGCCACTGCCTGAGGGCCCCAAAACCTCCAGATTGACTTTGTGTCCTTTGGTCGCTGGGAATTTGATTACTTGCAAATTTGACTGGGGATTTTCACCCCTTAAGAACAAAATTGCTACAGGATCAAAATCTAGAACTAATACTTTTTAATTCACACATTAATTCAGCATATATGGTGTGTTGTACTAAACAAACTTGGTTTTCATCAAACGACCACCAACCATCCAAGTGAAAACTTCGACCTGCCGGTGGCACTGAGAACAAATGTCAGGATATCAACAAAATCAATCTGATTCATTTTAACAAAGAGTATATTTGCCTAATTTCATCCAGTAGTTGTCGAGATATTTGCCTGAAAACAAAACATGCTCGACTCAGGATCGCACTAGAGCTAAAGTCAGAGGATCACCAAAATTAGTAGAACTCATCCTTTGGGAACCACAAATGTCTGAACCAAAAGAGAAATAGTTTGCAAATAATCAGTCATTAACAGTCGTTAACACAAGCACGCCCACTTGACTCAAAGGTGCAAACACTGGTGGCAATTAACCTCCTCTCTCAAGCTGTCATTCAACTAACTCTTGTTATATTACATTTCTTCATGAATGAGTAAACTGTAAATCAACCCTGGGGGCATTAAGAAAAATTTGCACCAGCGTAAATGTCTTGTTATTCTTTTACTGTAACTGTATCAGCAGGTTTAAATTACAAAATTACACCCAGTACAATCTCAGTGATTTCTCCTTGGGGTATTTTTAGACAGTAATCTAAGCAGGGAGAATACCTGGACTTGGTTTCTGGCTTCTGGCAAGAGTAAATTAAGTGGTGATGTTCTATGTTTTGCTTATCAGTAATAAATCAACAATGGCCAAAGCCAAAAATGAGTTCATCCTACAAACAAGTATTTCCTACTTAGGAGAGAAATCTCAGTCCTCAGTAGCTCTACTGAAAACAAAAGATGAACTGACTTGAATCTGTTGGTCAGAGGCCAAAAGTCAAAGTCAGAGTGAATTCAAAATCCATTCTTGAGCGCAACATCTCAAGAACATCTCAAGCAAATCCTTACAAGGTTGGCACAAACATTCACTTGGACTCAAAGATGAACTGATTAGAATTTGTCTTAAGTGCTTGAGTTGAAGGCAACTGGACTTAGTTTAGGTTTCTTGAAGACATTTCATCTCTCATTCGAAAGGCTTCCTCAGTTCTAGAGGCTTGTTGGGGAGTCCCAGGTGTTTAACCTTTTGGAGGTGGTCCTGAGAGTCGTTAACAGACCCTGCTGTCATGTAAGTCTTTAGGGTCACACAAGCTCCAGGTGTGACTTGTTGGTTGGTTGTTGCTCCAACCTAACATTATGTGACTCACATGACTCTTCAACCAGTCTTTAGAACTAATGAAAGGTGAAACGTCATCAAGAAACCTAAAAGAAGTCCAGTTGCCTTCAACTCTATCATGACCTGGATGACAGACTGATTAGAATTTGGCTGTCAGAAGTCAAAGGTCACTGTGACAGTGCACAAAACATGTTTTGTTTTTTTTTTTTTTAAATGGAAGTCACCGACACACCTGCGCTTGGTAGTGATAATTTCTTTAACCCAGTATAATCTGGTTATTCATCTCCCTGTACATGTGACTCTAACATCATCCAAATTTCTGTGTCCATGCAGGTTTGAATTGGACTACGTGACATCTCAGCTGCTCTGTGCTGATTCTGTTTCTGATAATTCAGCACGTGACAATGAATCTGCTGGATTTCAGATCCTCCATCCATTAATAAAAGTTCAGAACGATGACACAGTTTGACCTTCACACTTGCTGATCTTATCTTTTCTCATATCTTTTGTTTCAAGGACTATTCAACTGCAGATGCCAATGAAGATAAAGCATTTTTAAACATGACACATCATACTTTAAAACCTGTGTGTAGGAGGTAAAATGGTAGCAATCAAAATTTCTTTCTTTACAATTTAAAAACAATGATTACATTTGAAAAGACAGAAGAAAAAACAAAGTTCTGACACGCAAATTTGCATTCATTTTTGGAAGTGGTGGATAGTTTGACCTCTCTGGGTTATTTAAATGAAACTGGGGAAGAAGAGGAAATCCATCATATTTTTATGCAAGAATCTTACTGGTGATTACAACTGTCAAATAAATAATAGTGGAATAAAAAGCAATTAAAAGTTATTTAAAATTAAAAGCAGTTAAAAGTGTT
The DNA here is from genome assembly GCF_001640805.2 of Lates calcarifer. Lineage (NCBI taxonomy): Eukaryota > Metazoa > Chordata > Actinopteri > Centropomidae > Lates > Lates calcarifer. The sequence goes on from NC_066846.1 coordinate 12,907,669, forward strand.
TTCCTCTGAAATGTAGTGGAGTTTAAGTATAAAGTACATGACAACGGAGTGCAGTGCACAAGTAAATGTACTCACTGTATGTTACTTTTCACCACTGTAAATGGATGTATTTAATATTTATATAAGAATAGAAACTACAACCGAAAATCTCAATGAGAAAAAAAAACACTGTGTGTTTGAGTTTGCATTTTTAGGAGGATGAACCTGCTTCTTCATTTACAGACAAGAGTTTCTCCACTGATGTGACAACTCTTCCCCCTAGTGGTCAAACTGTTGAACTACAGTGACTGTTACAAAGGAAGGGAAACGCATCTTTTACATAAAATAAACTTTCATATTCATCAGTTTTTTTACTCAAAAGCAGGGAGTATTTTTTTAGCATGAGACCAACAGTACTTTCACCCACCCTACTGAAGTAAAATATACTGAATAATGTTATGTTTTAATGTTATTAATGAGATGAATAAGAGTAATCATCTCAAGATAATCAACACCTTCAATGGTCTACTTTCATACCAGTAATCGTGTTGTAAAATGAAAGTAAGTATTCTGCATTTTGTCATCTTGTCACAGTATTTTAATTCATAATGCACTAACATAAAGCTCTTTATCATTAGACTTGTAAACTTTCTTGTTAGAAGATCAGCACCACTCTCATGTCAGTAGCTGGTTAGCTTAGCTAAGACTAAGCTAACAGTTAACTGGCTTAGCTTAGAGAGTGGTATCAATCTTCTCATCGAACTATCGGCAAGACGACCAAAGATATGGCCTGAGATAATGACCACAAAAATAATGCTCCAATATACATGCCCAGATTAACAGAAAATGTGATTGTTTTATTAAAGGATTGGTGAAAAATACATAAAAATGTTTCACCTATATGAATTGACAGACACAACATCTGCTAACAAGAGTTTTTTTTTTTTTTTTTTTCAGGGGAACCAAGTGCACAAGTTTGTAAATATATCAAAAGGAGCAGAAGAAACAAAAAATAAAACTCTCGGGTGTTTCCGGTCACTCTGTCATGTTTACTGGAGTGATAATCAGTGGCCCGTCGTTCTTTCCTGATTTATTAGTACAAGGGCTAAAGAACGGGTAGATGCATTCGGTGAAAGTGTCACTGAAAGTGTAGATGTGGATTTTAGCATCAACATTGTAGAAAGACACCTGCAGAGCCATGAAAAAAAAAGTATACTCAGTATTATTTAAAAACAGAAAATACTAAACCTAGCTGGTGATCTTGATATTCTGTGCACTTTGTAAAAGACAAAAGAAGTCAAATATGTTTCGCATACTGCACCTGTCCTTTCTCAAAGTCCACAAATACTCCAATCTTATGTGGTCGGAGGTTCAAGTGGACGTCTGTGGAGGGTTCAGTGCGAAAGGCATACTTGTTCCTGAGGAGAGAATGAAGGAAGGACAGGAGAAAGTAAAGAAAATACAAGATTAAATAAATACAAGAAAAAGAAGGGAAGAAGAAAAGAAAAAAAATGAAAGGAAAAGATGAATGTCTGATGTCAATTTTACACATCCCATCTCAAATAAGAAATCCATTGCTAAAGAAAAACTGACACAGATGTAGCAAACTATCAGAGGATGTCACGAAGAAGATGATTAAAGCTATTCAATTCCATTTTTTAGCCACTTGGGGGCAGCACAACAACCTGTAATCTTGTCACCTTAAAATGGCACCTTGTTACGGTTATTAAACGGTAGCCTATTTACTTACTCAGCAGGCAGGAGGAGCTGAGAGTCAAACAAGCAACCGTGCGAGTACAAGCCAACCCACTTATTCACCTGAGATAAGAGCTTTTATATGAGTAATTAACTGATGACTGATGGAAAACTCACTTGTCTCTTAGGCTGAGGAACCAGTATCCATTCATTGGGGTAACTTCAATCTTCCCCTTCCTGTTGATTGATTGCCGGGCCACCCCCAGATCCCAGTCTGTCTTCCCACCCACCTCCACCTGTTCCCATGATGCAGCACATATTTACATGGTCAAACACTGACACATTTGAAAGACTGGAGAGGACAGATGTGGCCACATTTCATGTACTTGTGAGTGACATCAAGTTGACAAAACATTTGCCGATTGTATTAACCAAATGCAATAATTCTTTATTTCATGCATATTAGTTTATCTTACCTCCCAGTAGTGTCTCCCAGAGGAAATAGCCTCCCTCCCCAGGACACAGACGACTCTATCAAACCTTTCTGGATTATCTGGAAGCATCTGGTGTCGGTCTCCACACCTCACCTGCGGAAAGACATTTAATCAATACCAGACCTCACTGACAGTTACTGATACACAAGGCTGATTAGAGACTCTTCCCAGGGATGTGTGGAAATGTGTTAAAATAATTTAACAAGCATCTCACACTCTTCATGTCCTCTGACAGAATCAGTCTTGGATGGGCAGTGTTGTTGTCCAAAGTTACATCCACTGCATTTAAGAAAGATTGTTTGGTCACATGTCCATAATATTGCTTTCAATTAAATCAGTTAGTGTGAATGTCACATACCTGCATACTCCTGTATCCTCTTTATCCCTGCAGAAAAACAGAAAATGTAAAACATGACTGTGTGAACTGGTTTGTATTTGGATCTCTATTATCAGCAAATGTAAGGCGGATGGCATTAAGATTAGTCTATTTAAGGAAGACAGGGAGTGGACACTCACTGGGCTGTGTTCGAACTGGACTGGGTTCTAGCACAGAGGCAGGAAAACCTGGATAGGAACAAGAAGAAATGTAACAAATAAATCTGTGAAGAGTTGTGAACGGAAAAAGAAATTTGAATGGAACCACAAAAACTCAAATAAAAGTCAGAAATAGATAGATCTTTCTCAAGATTCATGGCTCGAGATGAGTTTAACATTATATGTAAAGTTGCTGCAGTTTCATCAGTGTGCTTGGCAAAAAATTAGACAAACCTAGGGTCCAATCCCTTGAAAACCTCTGTGGACAGATCGTGATGAATTCTACCACCTGAGGGCACTGATGCTATGCCTCATGACAGTCTACTGTGGTGTTGTTTTTTTAACTCTAGAAGAGTTGACCCTTTTTTCTGATGTCAAAACAAGGAAGCCCAAGTTTAGGTTCTCTTTCCCCAGTAGACGTTGAATATCAATCAGTACTGACTGATTTACTTTCACATTTTTACATTCTCAAGGTTTTACGGTAAAAACTTGCACTACAAATCAAATCTCTGTGTCATTACTTTTGGAAACCAGCCCTGTGTTTTACATGTCACTGACCTGTTTCTGCAACAGTCTTCAGCTCCTCCTGGAACTTCTCCACCAGAACTGACAGCGACCTGTAGATGGTCCCTGTTCCCAGGTCAGGGTTCACCGACACTCCAGACCAGTCTTTGGTAGCTGGAGGACTGGAGAGGACGGGGAACATCTGGAACAAAGATAAATAAATAAAAGTTCATATATATATATATATATATATATATATATGTCTGTATATCATCAAACTGAACCATGGCTCCTCACCAACCTTGACACAGTGATTATAGTCATCTGACTGGGCAAGCTCAGTGAGGGCGCTTTCTCTTCTCCGCAGTTCTTCGACTTCCAGCTCCAGTTGTCGTATCATGGCGTCGGCTTGGTGCTCAGCCGCCCTTCGGCTCATGTCCATCACTTCCATCAGCTCAGCCTGGGAGTGCTCAATGGCAGTCATCAGAGCGGAAAACAGGCAAACACTGCCTGCTGTCTCTCGCTCCACTGCCAACTGGGGAGAGTAATTATTAGCTGCACTGAGATTCTCTTATAAAGGTGTAACTCAACAGGACAAGATTTACAATGCCAGAAACACACAGTGCCAAAAATCAGGTATAAACAAATGCAAAGGTGAAAATCCTTGAAAAATCAGGAATACTCATAAAAATGTGTCAATCCCCAAGAATTATGGAATAAATATTCCAAATTAAGAAATTAAAGAGAAAACTAAAAGTTTTGGGAAAATTCCACAAAAGAAATGAACTGGAAAAAACAGGTAAAATTGTGAATGCACCCAAAAATGTTGTTGGAGCCCCAAAGATTCAAATGGAAACCCTGTTAAATATGCGCAAGAAGAATTGGATAAAAACCTGAAAATTAGGGATTGAATTAAAGGGAAAAGTTAAGGTGGAGTAACAAAATTCAAGTATAAACCCCAAAAACTCAAGATTACATCTATGAATTTGGGTAAAACCCCAAAGGTTGGGAGTGGAAAATGTCAAGTAAAACCTCATAAAGTCAGTGACTTTTTGTGATAAAAGGCTGATAAATGGATGACAGGCGGATTTACTCGTTTTCCCACAGCACTGTGGTATTCACAAGAATGTGTGTGTTTGACTCACCTCCAGTTCACTGACTGACATTCTGATCTCTTCGATCTTCCTGATTCTCTGTCTGATCATCTCCTGGATCTTCTGCTCTGATACACTCAGGTGGGACTACATGGACAAAAATACAAACACATACAAAATATCCTATCACTCCCATTTCTATTGTTTTCCATCAATTACAATGTTAAAGTCTTGTGTTTGTAGTTAAGATTATTATCCGTTCACTCCTGTTCTTTCACTGCTTCATTCTCTATCTCACCTGTTGTTACTGTTACTGTATATTTGCACCTAAAATCTGACGAGACCTTTTGAGAAATTTTTTTTTGCTAGCATCCAGTAACCATAAAAAGTATATAACCAGACCTGAATAAACTATTTACATGTGGCTGTGGCAGCCCTACAATTCTTGAAACCAATTAATCTTGAGGACAAAACAGACACTGTGAGCAGAGTACACAGAGCAGTGAAACTGCGTAAAGACTGAGCTTATTGTAGACATGCATGCAAGTACATTTACTGAGGGCAGTATACTTTTTGTGAGAAAAATCCATCCATCCATTATCTACACTGCTTATCCTTAATGGTCACTCAGATTTCCAACCACAAGGAACTTCCTGCTATCATACGCAAACAAAATGCCTTGTAACAGTCAGAGCCTTGTCTTTGTTCTTCCTCTTAACACCATTATTGTCTGGTAAAATCAAAAAAACTAAAGAGGTAAACTCCCTAAAGTCTGAGTGATTTCCTCCAAACATCAACTTGTTCCTCTTTGCCCCTTTGCTCTTTGTTTTAATTTCTCACCTTAGTTTCCATCCATTCATCTTCGACAGTCACGGTGTCATGATCCTGATGGTCCTCAGCCTTACAATCAGGGCAAATACACACTCGATCAGTCCTACAGTAAATCTGACATCAACAAGAGAGTGTTGCACTGTCAAACCTTTATCTGTCATAGATATATGAATCTGAAATAATTAGTTTATGATGCAGGTAAAACATTGTACCATTATTCCCCTGTGGTGGATCTCACAGACAGGGCTGCTCTGGCTGCTCGCAGCCCCGCTCACGGTGAACCTTCTGCGGCCACTGGAGCGGGAGAATTGTGGAGGAGGAGGAGGAGGCAGAGGAGGTCCAGAGGTGTGGTTCAGGGCAGTGATCGGACTGTTGTTTGGTACTGAAGAAGCCAGTGGAGTCGTGACTGGTGGAGACAACGTTGGGATGGACACACCTTCCAAAACAGAGAATACAGGGATTGAGACTCTCTCAAGAGTTGTTCATTCAACTTAATATCTTCAGTTTATTGAACTTGTTTTCTCAAAGACAGTTAGCTTTCATGGATGTAATCATATAAACCTCAGAAGATGACTTTGAACTAATTTTTCAACCTAAGTTCAATTAGGAAACATAATTTGTGTTGAACCTAAAAATGGTGTACTGAGCTTCTTCAAAAGGGCTATTAATTGAAAAATTTCTCTGCTGTAAATCATGGTCTCTTGCTAGGAGCAAGTGTTGGTGATGGTTGCTTTGACAAAAGCTTAAGCTATCATTGCGTTTACAATACAAGAGGTTTGAATATGCCCTCTGAGCAGTGCTACTTCTTCATGGCATTCTGGACATTACAGTGAGTCATTATGAGAAAGTGATGAGATAGGCTGGCTGGGCTAGAGCTAGCTGGTTAGCATGCTAACTTCAGTGGAAGAAAAGAAGTAAAAGAACTAAAAGTAAAACTGTGGCATTGCTTTCCATCACTGGAGATGGTTCTTGGTGAATAAAGGAATGAAGTTTGATGCTGAACTTGCAGTGTTACTTTTAGACTGGTAAGTAAAAAGCTGCTAATGCTAATAGCCTATTGGCTATGTAGCCATAGCAAAAACTTACATATAACTCTGTTAATACTCTAACAACACTTATTTTTAGGCTCTAGATTGCAGTGCTGATTGGTTGTTGAGTCCACCATAAATGAAAAATATCTCAACAACTGATGGATCAGTTGTCATGAAATTTGGTGCAGATGTTCATGGTTACCAGATAATGAATTCTACCAACTTTGGTGATTCCCTGACTTTTCCCTTCATGTATAGCCATAGGCGACTAAATTCAGTTTGGTTAATTTGGTTTATAGTCAAACATCTGCAGAACTAATGACTTTCTTTAGCGTTGTATTATTTAACTGCTAACCTGCTAAACATAGGTTATTATGAGCATGTCAACATGCTGATGTCTGTATTTATTCCTCACGCAGTGCTGCTAGCATGTCTGAGGATTCCCTGTCTTGTTAAAGACTGCTGCTGTGCAACATAACTCTGACAGGAAAGTCATGTATCATCTGCAGAATGTGAAATTAAACTGAGCCAACAGGATTTTGAACTCATTTGTCAGCACTGTTGTACTGAACCATCATGTTCAGTCTTTGGCATTCAGCACAGAAAGTCAATCACCAAAACATTCAGGACTGCCACTCAGGCTGTCAGTATTATTTATGTGTAGATTTAATTACATTACATACATTACCTTGGCAGACACTTGCGTTAAGTGCATACAGCCTCTGTAGAAACAAGGGTTAGATTACCTTGGGATTGGGCGTCCTGGGTCAGCGTCATTGCTGGCTTCGGCAGATGTCGAGGCAGCTTCTTCCTCAATTCCTCAAATAAATCATGTATGGCTCCATCTCCTCCTCTTCCACCTCCTCTTCCTCCTCTCTTCTCCCTCCCCGTGACTCCACCTCCCCTCATGGACCTGAACTGCTCGGTGATCTCTCGCAGCGTCCTGTTGATCTGGAGGTCTGGTCGCTTCTGGAAGGTTTTCTTACACAGAGGACACTGGCAAACCTGACAGAGGAAGGACAGAGGAGAGAAAGGTTGATTTTCATACAACGCACACAATCTGCATTATGTACTTTTGTACTCACACACCTTAGATCCATCCCAGTATCTGCTGATACAGGCCATGCAGAAGCTGTGGCCACATGGTGTGGACGAAGGGTTATTGAACACATCCAGGCAGATGGAGCACTGGAACTGCTCGTCAGACAGAAAACTACCACATAAAGACATCCTGTGGGGAAAAAAGACAAAGAAGGAATTATACAGCTTATACAGCCTTAAAAAAGACAGTGTAACACTGCCTTGTCATTGCTACTTCTCGATATCCTGGTACCCAACTTTGTGTTTAAAGGCTGGAGTCACTAGACAAGAGATTTATTTACAATAAATCTGCTTTATCATTTAGATCCACAAAGAGTTTCCTCACCTCTAACTGAGTGATACCGTGTCCTATGTTTATATATATACAGTTTGCAGAAGTAACAATGTTTGAGAGAAACATGCCACTAACTGGCAACTGGCAAAATCAAATTAGTAGTATATATTAAGTAAGTATTATATTAAGTTGTTGAACAGAGATAAAACTGATTCACCTAATTTGAATTATAATAGTGTCAGGGTAAAAATACCAGTACTGTACACCTATGAGGATTTTGATCGTAAATCCATTTCTCCATTTGGTTAAAAGCAAGATATCTAAGCAACTACAGACCAGATTACCAAGAACCTGTGAAGTTAACCCTGTTAACAGACTCTGGTCTCCTTTGAAAGGTAATGCCTCGCCCATGTTTTTTGGCATAAAGCCTTCGTCCTTTGGCCCAGTTCTGCAAGGGGATGTAATCGGAAGATTGCCACAAACCTTGTACATGCATGCTCTTAAGGGGATAAACCCTTTTTATTTTAAAAACCCTAAGACCTTTAGTTAAGGACAAACTTCATACTGTCTTGTTTGTTCTGTCCAAGAGTCTTGGTAATATGATGGCTGCCTGATCTTTTAACTAACAGTGAAACTGTGGAGATGAGTAGAAAGTTGTCATGTTTGTTTTAAATGGGAATGTGGCATAACTGCAAAGGCAAAAAGGTGAAAGGGGAAAAAGGTAACCTGAAGGAAGCCATACAGAGCTTAATGGAGTTTAAGCTGAAGTTACGAAAGATGGACACATTATATAACGCACACATCTCTTCTGTCGCCACAAATCAGATTAGGATGGTCTGAAGACTTGAGGAATGAAGTGGGGCAAGATTCTGTTCTGTATTATCACATACAGTTCATATAAACACACACACAGTTATTTTTAACGTTCTAGTGGCAACTTATTTTTGTACAGGCGACACTGGAGCTGATTCAAAGTTTAAATCCAATGGAGAAATACATTTAAAATAACAATTCATACCATATATACATTTTTCTGTTCCACTATCTACCCCATCTATCCACTGTCTATACCTGCTTATCCTGTTTCAGTGTCAAGGGGGGCTGGAGATTATCCCAGCATGCTCTAGATGAGATGCACAGTGCGGCCAAGCTAGTTTACATGCCTGTTATAAAGCTTACATATACATTGCAGACATTTGTCCTGAGGCTGTTTAATCAAGAACTAAAAGATAGTAGATGCCAATTAGATACAAGAAAAAGGGACTAATGGACAGAAATTTGAATGACAATAGTACCTAAAATAAAACCTTCACTCATACAGACTAATTACATAAAAGCTAAACTGACAACACGCAACATGTATGTATGTACTAGTACTTGTATGGAATTATAATAATGGATTATTGATCAGTGTTTACAGGTGCAAGTGGATGGTTTTGTTCAGCTACATCTCAAAAAACCCACCAATTTAGCATCACACTCCTATAACACAGTCTTTTTGATTGTCAAAACCTGGCACCGACATTACCCACACTGCAACCTGACCAAAAGTCAGTCTCCAAGACCGAAGAGGCCACGTTGTGCTCGTCTTTTTCTTCAACACTCGTGGGGTTATGCTCCCTGAATTCATCCCCCAGGGTCAGACTGTCAAACGCCAAGTTCTACTGTACCATAACTAAATAAACCACATGCTCTACTCCCTGTACCATCTCTCTGCACCTGCCTCTAAATTCCTCTGTAACTTTGCAATGTGTGTCTTTGGGATTCATGTACTCTTAGTCAAAAGATAAAGTACAACCAAGTGTCTATACCTACAAAATAACATCCACATAACATAAACAACATAAACATATTAATATAGCTCAGAACAGCTACATAACATAGTCCTGTCATGAGGAACGATTAGCGTTGACATGAGGTCAACTGCAAACTAAAGAGCCTTTCAGAATAAAATACTTTACTAACATACACAAGCAAATATATGAATAAAAGGTGACTCTTGACTCTTACAGTACATTAGGCTCTAAAAACATTTTATCCCCAAACAGCAAATGTTCTCTGATTCCAGCAACCATTAGTGTAAGTTTACTATCTTTGGGTTTTGAACTGTTGGTTGAACAAAATAATACATTAAAGTAATTGTTTGTTGCATCTTGAGATACTTCAAATGAGCATTATACATGAAATAAGAGAATAAAAGCTGATACCTTAGTGTAGATGAGATGACAGACGTAGGTGTTGTCTTGTTTCAGGGTCTAGTTTTATCCAAAAAGTTCCAGAGATGTATGAACTCTATATTATGTCTTGATCACTCACTGTGTTCCCTGTGAAGTGTGTCTGCCTCTCAGGCAGTGAAATATAAATGTTTGAATGTACGTGAGTGTATGAGGGTTGTGATTTTCCCTTCCCGTGGAAAAGAAAGTCACACCACGCCCACTCACCTGTCTCCTGTTTGCCAGGTCAATGCTGCAGGACTGGTTACAGTGGGAGATTGATAGACACATACAGACAGAGTAGGTCAAAGGCTACAGACTCTACCTACAACCTATATATAAGTGTTAACAACATTTTTTGTGCGTGTCTCTTGCCTCAATCAGAGTGCCCTAGATTCACAGGAACAATGTATAAATCGGCTTTCTTTAGCAATGAAAAGAGCTGCACAATACACTATAATAAAGCTGCTTTAATGCAATGTAAACATGACATATCATCTAATTAAACAAACATAGAAATAATGATTTTCTATTTTTTTTTTCTAGTTTTTTTTTCTAGTCTTTTTTTTGGCTCATCTGCTCACCTTGCTAATAATTGCTGTCTTCAGAATTGTTACTGTGCCATGACCTGCACTTTAAGGACAAAAACCTTAAGGACAACAACTTCACCATGATCTGCACACTGTGAGAGGCTGTGACCAAAGCTAAGCTACGACAGGAAGAATAAAATTAGCTCTTCTTATCGTCTCCATCAGTGTCATGGTTCTTCAAGCTCGATATAGAGTTGTGCGAAGTCTGCTTTGCGCCACGTGCATGCACCTTTGCTTGAATTGGCTCACTTTCAACTTACTGTGTGCGTTTTTGTGTGCATTTATGGTTGTTGTTCTCATCTCACATTTTTCATGTTTCTCATTCCTCTTGGCAAATGATGCGATCACCAAAGCAAGATAAGCAGACAGCGTGTACCCAAACAGGATGTTGGGCTTTGTTACAGAACATCTTCCTTAACCATGTTGGTCATTCAGTTTCTCAGTAATTCCTGACCTGTGGCACATGCAGACAGTTCTTCTGGGTAATTTCAAGAAAACAGATTGCAAGAAGAAGGCTATTGCTAGCTTGTTTTAGGCACTGGCACAGGTCAATTTTGCTGCTATCCTGCGAAAATTATCTCCAAAATGTGAGCTTTTCATGAGCATTTTTCAGTTGTCCCAATGATTTTTTAAATGTTTCGCTGTGCTTAGGAAGTAGCATAATTTTCTCAGCCCATAAAGGAACATGGTTTAACGTATATTGCATTTATTTGTAAAATGTTACATTTCTTACACTTTTGTATTGTAGAAAATGCTGTATCATGTAATTTGGAGATTTTTGATGATTACATATTGTAGTATACAGCAGTACAACAATGTTTTAGCTCATGTAGGTGAAGCTAACTTAAGACACTTTTATAGATTAATCTTCTAACCTACAGCTGCCAATTAAATCAAACTGAGTAAATACTAAACTATCCTCTTGCAATGTAATGAAATAGCAGTGTAAAGTAGCATAAAAAGGAAATACTCAACTACAAGTACCACGAAATTGTATTTCCCTGTAGTATTTGACTGGTACTGCAGTCGTAAGAGAATGCAATTTCATTCTCCTTCTCCGTAAACACTTGATTATCTCCTGATCAGCAGTACCAGCTGTGCTTTTCCTCTTGTACATTCTGCACTATCACTTATATGTTGTTGTGTTGTTGTACAGTGAAAGCTATCGCACCACCACAGGTGAGTGATAACTATACCTGCACCTAGTGGCACACAGTGACTAATGCCAAGGCTGAACCTGTTTCCTCTAGTTTCTGTGAAGACATCGTGTTGTTGCCGAATACCACAAGGAAAGGTACATGAAGTTCACTGCAACCTGCATTGACCTGATTTTTCTTTTGGGGCACAGAGAACACATCACTGATATATTTACACATCCAGCTGTTATGGAGTTGGTTTGGAGTTGTGTTTATGACCAACTGTTGAATCCAAGTCCAATATACGCTTTCCTTCTAGCTTTGTTTTTGGTCTCCACCAATTCCTTTGGCTACTTACATGCTGGTATTTAACCTGTTACAGGTGGTCTTGAGAGTCGTTAAGCCACTCTGTCGTCATGACAGTTGTTGGGGACATCACATGATGTCATGATGGGGCAATGACCCACCAACGAGTCACACCTGGGCTCAAGTGACCCTAACTCCCCAACCAGTTTTTAGAACTGAGGAAGCCCTTCAGATGAGAGGTGAAATGTCTTCAAGAAACCTCAGAGAAGTCCAGGTGCCTTCAACTTCAACACTTCAGACTACCATGATCTGGATGACTGAGAACCTACACAGACATATTCTTAGGGAAATATGTGTCTCTTTAGCTCTAACTCTGACTGTGTCTGCTGTTTGTTTGTTTTTTTAGAACGTTTTCCCTGAAAATAGCTGCAGCAACAGAAAAGGAAGCTGTAAACATGAGAATAAACCAAAGCGGTAAAGTTACAGGCCAGACGACTAAATAATGAACTAACATGCACCTCCAAGCATGTTGCACAAACAGCTTGATTTAACAGAAGCAGATGAAATTCTCTAAGTAAAACACCATTGAAACACTGTTTTCTGCCTTAAAGGTGAAATGCTACCCTCTGGTATTCTTCCTGTGATAGATATTACCAGTCTTTGAATTTTATTATGTCTCAGCTCATTTATTCAGGCTATCCACTCACCATTTATGTCCAGTGGCGACGTTCAGTGTCTGCAGGGAGCAAACTGTCCATCATGTAGTGAGGTAGAAGGTAAGGAGGTGGACAACATTTGCCCTTTTTAACTGTAGAAGAAGAGGAAAGCCTTAATTGTCATTGTATTAAAATACAACTAAATTTTGTGCTACTCCCGTATGGTGCCACATAGGAAAATGGAATAATCTCGCACACATTCTCCAAAAACACTGAATCCAATTTAGATAAATAATAGAATAAATAGATATGTCTTGAAAAACAGCAGAAAATGAACAAGAATGATATCATTGCACAAATTTGATATAACTGTACATGTAAAGTGCGCTTCACATCACAGCAGTTTTTTCTCTGCATGTTTGCATTGGTGATATTCAAGATTTCACTCGGCTCACCTGTGCTCACCTGTTGTTTGTGTTTCCCTGCACTGCACACCTGTGACTCACTACAGCCTGCACCAACAGCTGCTCCACATTACTAATTAGTCTCCGAAAAAAAAACAAACACAGTCAGTGTTTTAACTTTTTTCAAACTGCCCAGACTGTTCAGTAACGTAATTAGTTTACACCTGTGCTTTCCCTGGTGTAAAAAATCTAAATCTAAATGGGTGTGGTTGAACAGTGTAACATTTTGTGGTTTTTAGTGATTCCCAGCAACCTGTGATTAAGACATAAATAAACAGACAGAATATTGAATTTAGATTGTCTGTAAAAATGAGATTATTCTCCCAAAACCTTGTTACTTATTTACCTTGTTACTACATTTCTCAGAAGCAGCAGCTTGTTAAACCAAACAACAAAACAGAAGCTGAAGTTATCATTTGATCTGCTGCACAATTTCACAACTGTATGAAGAAGTGGTCAATGCTAAATCATGAGTGAGGGATGTCTTAAACTCATAGTTTATGCTGACTAGTGCTCAACAAGCCCATCAATATTAGATATGACTGTATGATAACTTCTCAGCTTCTGCTTTGTGTTCGCATGTCGCCATCTGGTCTGTTTCTGTCTCTTTCTCAAAGCATTGGAATGTTTTAAAGCTTATGCCCAGAAGGATAAAGTCATCAGTAGTTAAAATTAAAGAATCTCAACTAATAAAGGGTGTACTGACTTTTGTTTGTAGTCAAACATTTCTGTTTTTTAATTAAAATTGTCTTTGTTCTTCTGCAGCTTTGGATAAAAACAAATAAAATTGTATTACACTGACAGGATTTTTTAAAAATCACCTAACATCTTATTGATGTTGATTTTGTTGTTGTTTTGCATCATTTTGAGTCTCTTTGTGGTCAACATGTCAGCAGTCACCTCAGACAGCCTTTTCAGTAATCCTTCCATGATACACTCATACTATAAAAACACTGATTATAATAGCCTGGGGTCAGGGAAAGAGACTAGTTTTGGTTAAATGTCAATAGCTTGTGATTTTTTTATTTTAACCAAGACCTTTTCCTCTTTACCAAATACTCTGAGTGCCTAAACATAACCATAAAGGTTTCTATCAGCAGATATAGCAGCAGATCATATCTAAATGCTTTTACATTTTGTCTCGATGCCTTTTCTATCTTATATAAAGCACGTTGAATTACCTTCTTGTTGAAATTCTCTGTACAAAAAAACCTGCAACTTATGTTCATTAACAACAATTTATTATTATGTTGTATGTAAAAACCATCAAACATCAAAACATGGTTCTGTTGAATTCTTCAAAAGTTCGTAAGTGAGAAAACTTGTTGAAACATGATTTAGGCGTACCCCACATCTGCATTAGAACAGATATTTAGCTTTTTGTTTTTCATCGCACTAAACTCTGTTTTTTTCCTCTGTGGTTTTTGTTGTGATAGATTGAACCTCTTCTGCTTTTTTCCCCTCATAAACCCTCCTTCTCACGCCTGAGTGACTCGTCTGTTTCCTTATTGAAGGTAATCGTCCTCAGTGTCTTTATCACCTCCATCATGAAGACGCTGGTTGTGTCTGTGCTTCTTTGTGCCATGATGGTTCTGTCCAGAACTGCTGGTGAGTGTTAATCCAAATGTTTTGGGTTTGTTTGTGCATGTGCGACAAGAAATAATCCAGATGCAGTGCCTTTCTTTCCTCTCTATTTGCTTCCACAAGCCCAGAGTCCCAGAGTCAAGAGGTCAACATCTTGTCCCAACCACTGGACTGAGATCAGCGGTCGCTGTTTCCGCTATGTTGCAAATCGTTTGAACTGGGGTAACGCTGAGGTAAGCTGGATAACGTGGATTCAATCTGTGATGCTTCCACACTCTGTCACATTTATTTCAAGTAGTTTTTCTGTAGCTGTTCCACTGTATCTCCACCATAGAAAAACTGCATCGGCATGGGTGCACACCTCGCATCTGTGCACAGTGCTAACGAGTATCAAGACATCCAGAAGATGATTGTGGTGGCCAATGGGGGGTTTGGAAGAACGTGGCTTGGAGGCTCTGACTGCCAGACGGTATATCATTTAATTACTACAAACATTCAATCATTATTTACTTGTTATTTATTTATTTATTTATTCTTACAGTTTTCACTTCTCCTGTGTCTTTTAGGAGGGTATCTGGTTGTGGAGTGATGGTACCGTGTTCGACTACAAACACTGTGGCAAATTTGACAACCGCTGGTGGAAGCAGCACTGTTTGCAGATGAACTATGGAGGTAAATCGCTTGTATGAATAGTGTGAACTGTAGAGGGAAACATAAAGGGAAGTCGAACCTAAACGTATATGGAAAGAATCTCAAGTGGAGTTATTATCTTGCAGTTGCCTCCAGCCAACCAGCCCAGTTGCAGTTACATAGCGTGTGAATTCTTGACTTGTGGCCAAAAACCATTTGACCTTTGGCACAAATGTTCACTCAGACTCAAGGATGAACTGATTAAAATTTGATGGTCAAAGTTGAAGAGATTCCTTTAAGGGAGTCTTGAGATATTCTTGATATATTTTGGGTTGTGTGGCGTTTAGTGACTCCTCTGTTTTTGTTACTTACAGAGCACAAGTGTTGGGATGATGTTCAGTGCTCCAGTACTCTTCCATCTGTCTGTGCCAAAAAAGTCCATGACTCCTGAGCTGATCATATACATCATTAATGATCTACGTCTCATTTACATCTTTACCTCTTTACTATCGCTGTAATGCCATTTCAGGAACCAAGTGACAGAAGATGGATGGTCTCTTATGCCTCGTGTCTTTAATAAGAGAAGACTGAATGAACTGTGTGAACTATGTTTTTAGCACTGAATTATTTTTTCTTTCATGCAAAAATAAAAGGCTCAAGCATTGAAACAAGCTGCTGTGTGGATCTATGTTAAATCTGCTGTCACAGACAGAGCGTCAGGATACAGATTAACACTGTCTAAACATTAATGTTACAACAAAGTGGCGTGGGCTGTTTTGCTTGACGGTGCCTGGTTAATCAGAGCCCATTTTAAATGTATGCACAGCATTAAATGCTCTATACTGCATGTTTGGTTTTGAGTAGAACTTTAGAGTAGAAAATGGAGTAGCAGTTTATATCCTGCAGTATTCAAATACAATTAAATGATACGATTAAAGTAAATGATCTGGATCTGACATGAAATTTAATGGATTTTTCCCTGGTTGATGCCTCATCTCTCCACCAAGTTCGCTGCAAATCGGCTCAGTATTTTTTGCGTAATCCTGCTGACAGATTAACAAACAGACATGGGCAATAATACTACAACATTACAAAGGCAGGAAGGATTAAAAAATGATTAAAAAATGATTTTTATTTGATACGAAACAAATAGAACTGTTTCTTTTCATAAATCAAATTTCCTATAAAACAGAAATCCAAATAAATATAGTACAGATAAGTTTGGCTGAATCTCTCTCCTGTGATGAGACACACGAGGGAAATTTAATTCCTGTCCAGCCCAGGACTGATACAGTATATTATTTATCCTGGGAACTTTTGTCACCAATAAAATCTCACCTCTAACGTGGCTCTGATTTGTGGGAAAAAGCCTATTTTAACAGATTTTCCAACTTTTTATTAGTCAAAAAGAGTCAGACCCTCAGGGTCTACAATCAAACCTTTAAGTCACAGTTAACCGTGACTGACTTCTTTACATTCCCTCCATAAGAGCCTTTTTCTTCCTCACAGGCCTCTTCTGGGTCTCAGTTGCGTTGCTGCTGCTGCTGCTGCTGCTGTTGTTGTTGCCGACACTGCTGGCTCTCTTCATCTGGTACACCACCTTAGCTGCTTCATCAGAGAGAGTCTGCAGAGGAAAGAGTTTATAAATCTGTGTGTAAGAGTTTCATCTGAACAGAATTAAATGTCTGGTTTGAAAGGAATTTTTAATGTTTAATGGTTCAGATCACATGAGATTACAATGTTTATATTAAACACAAAATGATAAGATATTTTTGTTTGTATCGCAGAGAATATTATTTTAGGAATATAAGGTCTTGGGTCAAACTTAAAACCTACTGATTGCTGCATGCACAGATAAATAATTTATTTTTCACATAATTGGGATGTTATGTATGTATTTGTTATATAGATTTTGCAGCAATTGCACATTGCATTCAAGAGTTAAGACATTTTATGTCAATCAGATCATGACTACAATAATTTAAAACGTAATCACAGAAAAAAGTAGTGGATATTAAACAATAACTAATTAAAAGAATGTTTTGACATTTTGCGGAATGCGTTTGTTGGTTGAGAAGACTGATACCACACTCATATCTGTCTATTAAATATAAAACCACAGCCAAAAGCCAGTTAGTGTAGCTTAGCATCAAGACTGGAAACAGGTGCAAACAGCTGGACTGGTTCTTGTTTTTTCACTTCAGTTTTTATGTGGATTAAACAAATGAGATGTGACAACTGTTTCCCCCCATTTCCAAGCTAAGCTAGGCTAACCAGCTGCTGGCTGTAGTTTCATATTTATTAATCTTCATTAAATCCAATTACTCATAAAACTAAGTTTGGTGATCCTCCCACATTTGGTGAAGACTGGACGTCATTTTTATTTTTAGAACTTGTGAAAAGAGCTGGTAACGGCTCAAAATCTATCTGTGCAGGAGGAAAGGATGAAGTTCTTATAAATGGCCACACGGTGGTGCCGTAGCACCGAGATCTGCACTGAACCTAATCACTTGTTCCATGGAACCACGGCTTTATTTTCCACCAAATTTAACTGAATTCTGTCAGTAGATTTAAAAATATAACCTCAGAGGTAAGAAAGATAATTTCGGTTGAACTGCTGATAACAGGAATACTTCTGAAGTCGCCAGTTTATCCCTTTGTTGATATATTAAGTGAATGATTACCTGGGACTCTGTGGTGATGTCATCACATATCGTTGTCATGGTGTCCATCCAGTTGCTGTAGATACTCTCCTGCTTCTGGATTGGCCTGTACTTACTTCAGGGGGCGGAAAAAGGAAGTGTTTTACCGAGAAAAAATACCTTAAATACATACACGATTGTCTCACCTTAACTACCTGACCTACATACCTAACTGAACGTCTTATCTTAATATTAGCCTAAATCTAATTTGAGATTTAACAGTTAAAAGTTATTTTAAGGTGAGGTGGATGTTGGAAATGAGCCCCCACACATGAAAGTAACCGACCAGGGCTGCACATATACACACCCACACACGTACTGAGTCATAGCACCCATAATGTGGGTGGGATAACAGGTAAATCAAAATCATACATCCTCACGGCATGTATGTAAAGAGCTAATTTAAGCTAATGTCTGTATATATAAATGGTCTGTTTGTATTTATTACTGTTGCTGTCCTTTGTTTAATTGGGTAAAAGTTGTGATACTTATATTGTTTGTTATTAAACATATGTCTAGAATCTCTACATTCATGATCTCAACCACCCTTTATAGAGCGGTGCAGGAATGAGTCCTAAGACCTGCTAATAAGTTAGCATGTTAGCATTCCCCGGTTCTCTCGTCTCAAAGTCAGTGGGTTTTTAGTTAAATGTCTGAAATAAGGTCTGTGGTTTTAACAGAAGCTCAAGACATTTTCAAATTTTATTCTACGACATAAAATACATCAGATCTAAAATCCATCTACTCACCAGTCCACCTTTACAGCCTCGTTGTGTTTCTACTCACACTCTTTCAAACTCTCACTAACTTTCTAAGAAGAAAGGCTTTTGTAGAAGAGCTCAGACGTTATGAAGATTATCTGGCTAAAACATGTAAGAGTCATAAACGTTTGTTGATCACAGTTTATTTTCTGCAATAATCCAAAAGCCAATGAAAAATCCCAC
This sequence comes from Lates calcarifer, assembly GCF_001640805.2. Classification (NCBI taxonomy): domain Eukaryota; kingdom Metazoa; phylum Chordata; class Actinopteri; family Centropomidae; genus Lates; species Lates calcarifer. Next base: position 12,926,431 of record NC_066846.1, read on the forward strand.
TGGCTTTTGTCAAGGGAACTGGGGTGATGCTAACTCCTGGGTTGGACTACAAATATACGTCATGTAATACCACAGCAATATATTGTCCTCCTATTCCATCACCTCTCGCTGTTATTTGTCTCTACCCAGATTTCAAAGATCAGACACTCCTACCTGATTTGGTTCAGCAGTTCTTGCTGTGCTCTCAGTTGCCTCTGTGCCTCCTGCACTCGGCCCTCCATGGTTAAACTGGCACAGAGCTGAGCGCAGTGGACACCGAGCACCGCCACGTTGAAACTACCGGCCCACAACCGACTTCAGACAGACAGAAGAGATCAGAAACCTTCTTTAACACACCAGTTTTTGATACTTTTTAGTGCAGACACAATCAGGTTGACACCACAAAAGAGTTTTCACCTGCTGGAGGTAACTGGTCGCTGTTCGGTAATGATACGCGTGACTCTTTGTTGGTCTCTGGTCTTGAAGCTCAGCTGCAGTTGGAATGGGAGTGTGTTCCTCCGGAAGAAAACTAACACACACATAATATCTTTTAATGACAGTTTGTTTTATGCTCTCTTACACTATAAAATCTCATCTCAGGCAAATACATGTGAGTCCCTACAGTACCTTACCCTCCATAAACTCTGGTTTGACAGCAAACTGGAAGGTGATCTCCAGACCTTTGGTCACATTCCCAATCTCTCTCACCAGTTTATGATTGTTTTCATCCTCATAGGGAAAATACCTACAGAGAAAGAGAGATAAAAAGAGTTACGTCTCTCAGGTATACATGTAAATTAACAGACAAAGACTAACCTTTTAGCACAATGCATAGTTGGTAGATTTACAGACATTAACAACCTGAAAAGTTCTTGGTGATTTGTGTTTTAATCAGTCATCACTCACATGCCATCAGAAGCAAGCAGCGTTGCCGTGACTCCTGTTGCCAGGACGTTGTCCATGGAGGCTGACTGCATCTCTGAGGCAATGGTACCAAGGCTCACGATGTTCACCTGTGCAGGCGAGCGAAGTTTGATTGAAATTGATGAAATTATTGGATGGATTTTCACTTCCTTTTTTTAAATGTAAGTCATAGCTTATCAAACTAAAACCAATCAAACCAGTCTTTTGTTCTTCATCAATCATTATTCATATCCAATCATTCTAAATATCCTTTACATATTTATCTTTTAGTTCCACATGAGAAGGATGTTTCAGTGCTCTCTCGAACCCTGGACATTCATTTCCGTCCAGATGTTTTCCTTAGTGTCAGTTGTACTCATGTAAATATGTCTCACCCTTCCTCCTGTAGTGTCGGCTAGTTTCCCAACATCAGCCAGGCGACAGTCTGTCCCTTCAAAGGTCATTAGCGATATTATGACCCTGGCAGAGGAAGCGAAAGATAATTAGTTCCACTTTATTTTTTTAACATTTTTTGTATTTTAACTATTGATAATAAGATTTGTGTGTGTTTCCTCACCCACTGCCCACAGCCTGAAGAGCCAGCTGTCTGTAGAAATATGGCGTGAGGGGGGAAGAGGACAGAGAGGGCGTTTGCTCCATCTCCCCCAGTCCAATGTTGGCTAGGCCGTCAGTGCACAAAATCACCTGTACAACAAGATCAGTAGCTCAAATATATCACTGTAAAGACTGTGAAGCTCCATCGTTTGATATAATAACACCTACTCAGATAAAAAGATTACCAGTGCGTATTTACAACACCGGAAACCATCCTCTTTATGATTTGCAGCACATTGGGTTAGTATATCTACAGCATATCGTAGTGTTTTTAGTTTCATACCTCACTACCAAGTCTAAAAACATAGATTGTATCATCTAACTCTCAGCAAGAACATGAATTATGTTGCTTGAATTATGAGTCCTTTAGACTCACTCACCTTTGACCCTGGGTACCTTGATGCCATCGCAACTGAGGCTAATGCTGCAGGACCGAGACACGTTGCCCCATGTTCCCTGAGCCTGGACGTATACAGAAATATTAAGAATATATATTACAGTTGTGTATCACAGCGATGATATTGTAATACACTGTCGTCGCTTACTCTTTGACTCGTTTTATTAGTTGTTGGTACGTCTCAGCGATGCAGTGTGGGATGCTGTAAGCCGCACCCCGTTCCCATATATGATCATAGTCAACTAACGCCCAGTCCCTGAGAGTGAGAGGAGTACTGGTACCATCACCATATATTACAACCTGTAGATGAAAGAGGAAGGTTAGAGGATCATAGCAGTATTTATATCTGACTTTTGAAAAGTTTGATCACATTTCGAGGAAGAAAAAACCTTCAAACATATGATTTGCATTTCTATTTCCACAAAAATGAGAATAAAAGTAGTCAGAGATATTACTGTTTTCACCTCCCCCCAGAGGAAACCATCTGCTGTCATTTACAAAAACAACAACTTCCGCTGAGTGTAATAATTAATAGCCATAAACAGGAAGTCACCTCTTGTTTTTGTTGCTGCGAGATGAGTCGAAAGCTTTTTATGCTAGTGCATAAAATTCATTTTAAAACAGATAAATTAACTTCTCCTACCTCATCACCGAATGTCACCAGTGCCACTCTCCTGCGGGGGGACTGCTGCATCATGGATGTTAGTGCTCTCTGGAGGGCATCCTGGATACCCTGTGAAAATATAACAACAGAGTTTTAACTAAATATGTTAAACACATAAATATTACAGCCAGCTGAAAACTACATATAAATTAATTCATTCAATCAAACACGAACAAATCAACATCTCACCTCTAGTCTGGATACGTGGGCTGGAAAACCACTGCTCGATGTCACCTAGAGAGAATAAAATATGTCAAGATTATTATTAGAGATGGACATATAATGATTCATGGGGTTAACTTCACATACACCATTTTTATTCAGCACATGTCAAATATAATGATATGGTACTTTTTATTGTACATCTACTGATAATACTCTTGTAATATGCTTCAGTGTAATAATAAATTCATTAAATTGGTATTTTTATGTACAGGACTTAATAACTCAAAATTATGAGTTGGTATGGAGTATCTGCAAGTAATGAGTTACTATCTTAAAATAATGACTTAGTACCTCAAAATAATGACATAATATCTCGAAAATAATGAGTTAATATCTAAAATAATGATTTAGCATCTGAAAAGCATCTCAAAATAACAAGCTAACATTTCAAAATGATGACTTAAAATCTCAAAATAATGTCTTAATATCTAAAAATAGTGAGTTAGTATCTCAGAATAATGAGTAAGTATCTAAAAATATTGAGTTAATATCTAAAAAATAATGACTCAGCATCTGAAAATAATGAAAATAACAAGTTAGTATCTCAAATTAAGTGTTGGAGATGGGCTTCCATATCCTCCGCTGCTTTAACACACACACATACACACACACCTCTGTGGTGACGCTCATGCTGCCAGAAATGTCGACACAGAAAACCACCAGCGTGTCCTCCAGGTTCTGGTAGTCGTCGTCGCTCTGGTACGGCAGGTAAAGGTCGTCGCTGCGGACACCTGCACGCTGACCGATGCAGACTCTCCTCAGACGGTCATCCACACTGTTCTCACATCCACAAAACTCACACACCCACACCTGAACGAGAGGATGGAGAGAGGAGATATGTTATTTAATGCTCATTTGTTCCTCTGACATAAAAGGAGAAATGAACTGTGTGACCACTCACATTCCTCTGTATAGTGCTCAGACATGACAAGGCAGCACTACATTTCCCACAAATCACTGGGCTCTGAAAGTTCTCCATGCCTGGGGCTGGTTAGAGGGTGAGCCCAAAGAAGGGTGGTTAAAAAAATGGAAGTTGTGTTTGTTTGTGTGTGTAAGTGTGTGTTAATCTGACCTTGGCTGATGTTGACCAGTTTTCCAACACTGAGGGAAACGACGTTGACGTTTGCGTTCAACCTGCTCTCTCCTTCCAACTTGTCACCTGATGATTCACGCCAAAGGAATGAAAAAGTAAATATGACTTTCATATGTTCAGGATTTACGTGGAGAGAGAGGGGTAAGGGGAAATAAGGGCAAACAAAAACTCACCTCTAGGTGGGACAGGAGGGGGGAGAGAGAGAGGAGTGGGTGGAGGCTGATAGGAAGGAGGAGGCGGGAGAGGGAGGGAAGTAGGCCGAGGTTTACGGAGGCGGCGGGGAGGCAGCGGTGGAGGAGCTGGACCTAGAAAAAGAAAGAAAATCTGTGATGTGTGACACAATATCATGTATGTAGCAATCAAGTGCACATATAAGATCTTTATATGGTTCTTGTTTTAAAATGAGTCACCCGGACACAGCTGCAGTGATTCATTTCAGATGACAAAATTAATAGTTGTCAGCTAGAAAAGAGAAGCTGCTTTTGTCTACCTCTGCCTGAAACTGGGGACGTGTTTTGGGTGGTAAATCCACCACCGTCGTCATTTTTAACTGCATTTCACTGTATGTGGTGAGAGAGTGGAACATTTGACAGGCACAGTAATGAAGGAGCGGAGATTAACAGTCAAACAACAAACAGTAATATCGACTCTACTGAAAAGCTTTCACTACGCATTATGTTTTTAGAAAGCCTCATTTTTGAGTGTGCTGTAAAATAACATAATTTCCATTTCTCTCAATGCAATGCTCAAAGAAAATGGAAAAGCTTCTCAAAGTTGTAAAAAAATGAAATGAGTTATGAAGACTGGTATAACAGATCCACAAAGATCTCTCAAAGCACTAAAAACTATGAGTTTTTATACGCAGTTTGTTCCCAAAGTCCTATGTTCCCCAGTTCTACATAAGTACTCTTCTAAGGTCCCATGTTCCCATGGTCTTATAATTCCAGGGTCCTATGTTGTCAGGGTCTTATGTTCCCTAGTTTACATATGTGCTATTCCATTGTCTTATGTTCCCTAGTTTTACATATATGTTCGTTCATGGTCCTGTGTTCCCATGACCTTATGTTCCCAGCGTCCTGTGTGTCCCAGCTTCATATACCAAATACTGGGAACCCATCAAAGGGGGTTTCTGTTCCCCAGAACTACTCTCAATATAACAGGCCTACACTTGAGGGAACTTATCAAATGAGTCAGGGTAAGGTAGCAGGTTGTTATGTTAAATATAATACAGGACCATGGGGACTTAAGGAAACACAGGAACCTGGGAACATAGGACCGTAGGAAGACAGGAACCTGGGAACATAGGACCGTAGGAACATAGCAACCAGGAAGCAGAGGACCATGGGAACATAAGAGCATGGGAACTTAAGACCCAGGGAACATAGACTGGAACACAGAACAATTTAACCATTTTTACCAGTATAATACAAGGCTGAAGCTGCCTCTCATTCCCTTTGATCATGTTTTGGTGGTTAGAAACACTGTCTCACAGTAAATGGGGGAACAAATTGGACGGAAACTATAAATTTTTTTTGTTTTTATCAAATTAACTGTCTGATCTGTGTGTGGACTTCCCCCATGTTGTTGCTGAAGTGCTATCTTTACATCTCCTTCACTCTGCTTGTCTATCCTTTGCACTTGCAAGCATGCCCACACACTAACACTCGCACACTATGCACACACATGTAACTGCTTAATATGCTTTCCTGTTATTTCACTGCAGTACTCTTGAGAATATAATGCATAATACTTCAGACAGAAAAAAACATTAGATACGTTGACCTTTATGAATTCTGTATGTGTAAATTACCTTGTTGCTGTCTAACAGCTTCTGCGTTGTCATACTCATTCTCCACCAGAGAAACACCTGTGGACGCTGGGAAATTACATTGTGACATGTTTATGGCACTAAAGCACTAAATTAAGCTACAGTAAATTAAATGGAACAAATTAAATACACATTATTTTAATAATTGCCCGATAAATCACATGTTTTTGCACTGTACTTCAATCAATTAATCCAAGGTAAAGGGTTAGCCAGTTGAAATGATCTTGCTAACTCTCATTATTCTAACGCAGGAGGCGTGCTCTTATTTTGAAAAAAAAAAAAAAAAGGTAATATGATAGGAGAGTTGAAGGCATGATCGCCCAAATGATAAATTGGCAGAGATTGTGTGTAAATAAGAAAGAAAGTGAATATTTACTTATGCAACACAGGAAAAATAAAGTGCTTCAAAATTAACATGTTAAATATCACACAGGCAGGATAGTAAAATTAACAAAGTCTCAAAGTATTTTAGGCAAAATTCCTTAGAAATTTCCAGTTTTTAAAAAAAGGTTGGTGTATTTTATGTGATGCACTCACCTGCTCCATCAGACCTCCAATTACACACAACATGACTGCAGGCAAACTCCATCTAGGACACATAAAAACACAAAAACTTTGTATTACAACATAATTTCAATAACTTCTTTTACATTCTTGTACAGTTAACTTGACGTTCAGTCGGACCAGTACAGGGTTAGACTGAATTAAATCAATCGAGACAAGAAAGAGAGAAATATGTAGTATAAAGAATAAGACTGACAACAGCAGATCAGCTTCCTGGCAATGTTGTTGCTGTGGCAACTGGGGCCTTGATTTGGTTATTTTTCTAGTTAACAGGTGGCTGAGTAAAACCATGAAAGCAGACGTTTCCTGTTTGAATAACTGTAAGTGGAAAACCAACAACATGGCAAATTAATGGCCTGTTAAAACTTAAGCTCAAGCATAAACGAGTCCAACAGTACGTTTAATGCTGAATCAACTGCGTGTGCGGTAGTTTTAAATGAATTCGTGAGGCTTGACTATCATCACACGACCCAAAAACAAAAGCACGGAGCGAACTCCAGTGAAGGAAGTAGCAGAGACGATCTGATCTAGCAGATTTAATTTTTAAACCATTTCACTGTCTCATTATTTATTCTAAAGTTAACAATTCAGAGAAGAGGATACAGAAACAGTGTAATGATTGGCTCGTATAGGGGTCAAATCTCCGACTACGTTGCATGTTTCCAACCACAAGGTCAATTCCGGTGATTCTTGCCAACTCAATGCCAATTTTTTCCTGCTTTTAAGTCATTGTAGTTGAAACATACAACCAATTTGAAGATGTTACCTGGTGTTATGAGAAATTGTTTTTTTTACTTTCAACACAAAGATAAAAGGAGGAGAGACCCCAGTTGAAGCTGTGTTTTTCATGTCGTCGAGTTCCTGTAATTGTGTGCATAACTAGCAAATTTGTGCAAATATGCTCTTTTCAGCATTCAGTGGCTCCCCCTCTTTTAGGTTTATGTTGTGATAGATCTGTTTAGGAAGCTGTTCCCCTCAGATTTACATGTAGTCATAGACATTTCATATCCTGCACAATTAATTGGTTCATTGAGGAAAATAATTGGAAGATTATTTGATGAAGAAAATTATCGTTAGCTGCAGCCCTAAACCAAACATTTAGGTTGGGTCCTCATCTATTAAAATGAAAGCATGAGGAAATCAACATACTAAATGAAGGGTTTCATCCTCAAATGCAAAAATCTGTAAAAAAGTAACCTATGCCATGTTGAATGCAATCGCTATCTAATTTTAAGTCTTAAGTTGATATCAAAATATGTATATTGACAAAACACAATTAAGCTTAGCCCATGCATTGAATGAATGTTAAAGGAAATGTTTGACATGTTGGGAAATACACTCTTTTTGCTTTCTTGTTAAGAGTTAGACGAGTAGATTGATACCAATCGTGCCTATATAGTTAACATGAAGCTACATCAAGGTTAGCTTAGCATAGCTTAGCACAAAGACTGTGAATGGGGGGGAAACAGCTAGCTAACAAAATCTGCCTACAACCACCTCCTCTTCAAAGTTAACTAACTAACACATTGTTAAATGACAAATCGCAGGTTTACGAGGGTTATTTGCACACTTTTTTTTAAAATCAGGGACATTAGCTTAATTTCTTGAAGTATTAGCTATTGGTCCCAGACCAGGAAGTAGTCTGGCACAGAACTCTTCTTAAAGCTGCAAATTATTATTATTATTATTATTACTATTTTAACAGATCTTGGTACCTCTGGACAAAGCCAGGCTAGCTGTTTTGCCGTGTTTCCAGTCTTTGTGTTAAGCTAAGCTAAGCTAACCATCTCCTAGTCATTGCCAGAAGGTACATTAAGCATACAGACATGAGAGCAGTATCAGTCTTCTCATCTAACTCTTAGCACTACACCAAACTTTTCCTTTCCTCTAAAGTCAAACACTTAAATTTTACTCTCACTAATAATTAATTAATTAATTAATTAATCTTATCACTTCCCATCTAGAGTCTGGTCTATATCATATATTGCTAATTATCCTCCAGTCATAATGTAAACTTCTCTTTATCATATATTTTAGGGTACTTAATGATTCCCTTGTGGTAAAAACCTGCAAAATTAGGGTATTTTTTCTTCCAAAAAGTACTAGGATTAGTTTTTGTTTTGTGTAATCAGTCATTTTATAACAGCAGGTGTCACTTGCAGTGAGTAACATGGTGAATATCTTTGGACTTCAGACACTCTGCTGTTATGTTGACTAGTTTGGTAAATGTCAAACTGACCCCATGTGATTCCTGGATCCTTTTTTCACTTGGTAAACTATAGCAGCTATAAATGGAACATTAATGATTCCTTTTACTTAACACAATCCTGAAACAGTGTAAATTTGCAAAATGAAAAATGCAAATCAAGTGTACACTAGAGGTTGTTTTCAAATTGGGTTTCACAGATGTTCTGACAGCACTGACATAAACATGCTCTCTGGTGTCTTTAATATCAGTCGTGACACTTGACTTTCATGGTTTTATCAGAGGGATCACACACAAACACATTACAACAAGAAGAGAATTACCTTTGCCGTGGTCTGTGTGCAGAGGTGCTGCTAAAACTGAAACCAAGTGTGTCTATTGCAGCAGGTTTTTCTATTATGTGTGCATGTGTGTGGGTGTGTTCAAAGTCTAAGAAGCAACGCCAGAAGTGTGTGTGTGTGTGTGCCAGGAAGTAGTGACGGGGTTGGTAGTTGAGAGAGAGAGAGAGAGAAATGAAAGTTAAGAAAAGAAGAAGAAGAGATTACAGAAGAAAAAGATCTCTATCTATAGAACAAAAGAGAGAAAATCACATGTAAAAATAAATGTCTACCTCAGCTTGTTTGTCATACGAGTCAGCAGCAGCAGCCTCGGTGTCAAACCCTGCTGAAGTGCCCACGAGCTGGTTTTTAACCCCTGTCTGCTCACTGACATTTATCTGTGTACTGTAAAAACCATTTACACGCACCTTGTAAAAATAATTTATTAGTCAGAATTAATACTTTTCCATCATGAAAGTGCCTCTAATTCATGAACAGTATGATTTGTATCTAAAATAATATCTAAAAAGCTGGGTTTTGGATTATTGCAGAAAATAAACTGTGACCAACAAAAGTTTTTAACGTCTCCACCACTAAGCTTCCAACTGGTCATTTCATTTAGCTCTGAGCTCTTCTACAAAAGCCTTTCTTCTTAGAAAGTTAGTGAGAGTTTGAAAGAGCGTGAGTAGAAACACAACGAGGCTGTAAAGGTGGACTGGTGAGTAGATGGGTTTTCATGTTAACGTCCCCGACAACCTCTGTAGTCTCATTTAGACACTCGTTAGCAACCGCCTTTTTTAAGACACGTAAAAGCTTCAAACATCAGGAGTGGGGGATTTACTGACCCATTTTATGTCGGAGAATCAAACCTGAAAATGTCTTGAGCTTGTGTTAAAACCACAGACCTTATTTCAGACATTTAACCAAAAACCCATTGACGTTGAGACGAGGGAACAGGAAGTGCTAATATGCTAATTTACTTCCTGGTTTTAGGACTCATTCCTGCTCCACTCTGTTACATCCTTGTGTATCTTTTGGTCCATATTGTATTTCATTAGGAATGTTCTACTCATGATTCAACTACTTACACAAAACTGCTGCTGTTCAAGTTTCAAATCCTGGATTTACAGTATCTCTGTTGTATTTAGTGTTTTTGAACATTTACTAAATATTTTTCAAACCATATCATGAGATTTTAAACAGATTTTCAGGTACCCACCTCACCAGCCTCTGTTTCTTTATGTACAGTATGAAACTTATCTTGCAAAAAGAGGTAAACATCACCGTGAATATTCAGTCACATTAATTTTTCTGTGTAAGTTACCGAGGCACGATAATGTTGTTCTATTTTCTGACCACAGAAGTCAGCTCAGATACTATTTGCTGTTACTTCTGCCCTTCCAGGGACTCCTGCACGGCTCTCAAGATGGCGGCTACGGCCACAGCACCGGGGTCGGGCAGGGTGACCCGCTCGGCTGCGATGTAGCTGGCCCGGCCCGCTCTCGCTGTGAGGTTACGGGTTTCCTCCGCCCCTGAGGCCGCTTTCTAGGCAGACAGAAGGAAGAAAGGCAACTCAGGGAATATATGAACACACACATCATCAAAGACAATTATTAGTTTGAAAAAAAAAAAAGAGGCACAGTAGGCAGCCTTACAATTAAAACCTATTATACAGTATTTTAATGTACCTGCACAGCAGCCTGTAGTATGGCCATCTGTCCACCAGGTGGAGCTGTGGTCAGCTTCATCAGCTCATCCACAGCAGGACACAAAGCATCCAACTACAGAGGAAGCAGATACATAAAAAGACAAAATGGTTGTTTCTGGTCAAATTACATATTAATCAGGAAAGACTTTTCAAAATAAAAGCATGAAAAGATTCATAGAAATAACTCTCACCATCGTTCTGTCTCCAGGATCAGCACCACCGTATCTGAAAGACATTAACATTACACATCATTCAGATTCATATGAATTCTTTATTATTATTTTATTTCCATTATTGTTAAATTGATCAATCGTCTTTATTGAGTAGTTTTTTGCTCATTAAGTCAGCTGTTGCCATCCGTAAAAGGCACACTGTTACTTAAACTATTAAGTATTTATTTTATATCTCTGAAAATGACAAAAAGAACCACTCCTCACTTTTGAAAAGATGAGCAAATATTTAGGAATGTTCATGAAGAAATGAAGTCAACTAACTATTATTGGAAATGTATTTCATTCATTCTGGTTCAATACATCAAAGTAGATTATATAGACGTGGTTTTTAATCAAAATATATATCAGATATCAATAAACTGCCTCAGTCGTAGAAGAAATCTTCTGTCACTTGTTTGTCCCCGTACAGAAACCTCATAACCACACATGCATACAAAGAGCGTACGTGCATATAAACATGTAGGTGGACTATAAAAACCAACACAGTCCAACAGCCCCACACCTCCTCATGGCCTGTGTCCCAGCATGCATTGCACTGGCCCAGGCTGCAGCGTTGCTCCGCCCCTCGGTCACATGACCAGCAGCAGCAGTCAGGAACAGACTGTACAACTGAAAGACACACGGGTAAAGACAGTTTGAGCTGTTAATCTTCATATTAATAATTATCAGATAAAGTGGAAAACCCACCGCTCCTGAAGACCCCCCCATCTTCTCCTGCACCAATCCAGCCAGGACTGATAGGAGTTTCCCGGGGCAACCAGGGACCACATGATCCTGGAGCCACTCCTGAATGGCTGGAAGAACATTTTCACAATTATAAAAGTCTTTAAATATTTAATTTTATCCATTTACTACTGTTAGCGAACACAGTTTCCCACCTCTGGCAGCCTGTGCATGAGTGTTCCCACAGTCTCCGTCCCCGGCAGCGCGATCCAGAGAGTTGAGTTCCTCCTGTTTTTCCAGCAGAGTGGAACAAACTCTCTCTAATGATTTACGCATCACAGGACTCAGCGGGCCTAACAGGAAAAAACAAACAAGCAAGATAACATGCAGTACCTTACATGGCCGTACGCAAAGGCCGACAGCGAATTCAAACAATCTGCAGTTCCTTTAATGGCCCACAAGATGGGGGTATTAAACTTAATAATAAAAAATGACATATTTTACTCACTAACTACAAATTACGGCTTCACTGAACCCCAAAATGTGAATTTCTGGTTCGAGAAAAAAAGACAATTTGGGACGCAGAATCTTGTCTTTTTGTTGCAGTTTCTCTAAAATATCATGATAAAAATTCAACTCATAGTTGATGGTGATGGACTACATGTGCATACGTATTTACCCTTGGAAACCAACCTTCAGAGTGTTTGTCGTCCTGTGGTCGTGTCCCCATGGCTGGAGGACCTGTGATGTAGCTGTGTCCGCTAACACGTGCAGTACTGAGATTTGGCCAGGCGGGGGCAGCAGTCTTAGCATCTGTATGGGACAGAGCGTGTTCAGTAGTCTTGTTAAAACATATGTGTGTCATTAATGTGTGTGTGTAGCATGTCTACACTTGCACAAGTCTTGTTATGTGTAGAGGGACTGTGGTTATCCACTGAAAGTGCGTCTGGTTGTTCTTTTGTGCGTCTGTCTCTGTGAGGAGTTTTTGTCGGCACTGGGGGATTTTCTGACGTATTTTATGTTGTAGAATAAAACGTGTCTTGAGCTCGTGTTAAAACCACAAACCTTATTTCAGACATTTAACCAAAAACCCACTGACTTAGAAACGAGGGAACGGGCAGTGCTAATATGCTAACTTACATCTGGTTTAAGACTCATTGCTGCACTCTGTTAGTTAGCAGCAGGCTTAGCTTGGCTTGGAGTTTTCCAAACTACAAAACACGTACATGTACCAATACCTCTAGAGCTGTTGTATTTACACTGTGTATCTTGTTTGCTTAACCTGCAAATGAACTGAAATGTATAAAGAACACTTTGTGATTCTTGACAAACTAAACAAATGGCGCTTCTATGAAGATGATAAGAAATAATTCCAGCCAGTAAATCCCCCTTAAACTTTCATTTTCCTTTCACAAACACAATATGTGTATCTATCTAAAGTTTTTAACTTTCAGAGCCTCTGTTTCCAGTCTTCATGCTAAGCTAGGCTAAAAAGGCTTAAAAAACTTTGGACTTCAGCTGTATTTCCAAAAAATGTTTTACTTTTCCTTTAAGGTAAAGGTTTGGAATAAGGAATAGAATATATAGAATAGAATAGAGGGTCCTCACAAGCATAGATAAACAAACTTGTACACTCACCAAACAGTCTCAGTATCTCCTCATTCGCTCTCATCACGGTCAGCGACATTCCAGCCATCTCCAGTGATGTCATGAATGACCCGGACATCACCCTGGCAACCACCGCCCCAAGATTCTCTGTAACCGTGGAGACCACTGATTACATTCCAGAGCATCCTCAGAGGTGTTTACAGTTGAGAAGAGGTCATAAAGGTCAAAGAAGACTTGTCTTGCTCTACAGGGCCCTGCTTGGGACAAAGTTCATTTAACATATAAACATATAGGAGTGAACAAACGCATACACATACATAAACACACACACTTTATTTACCCAGGCAGATGATGGCGGCTCGGGTAACGACGGCCATCTCCAGACAAGACAGAGCTCCGAGGTTGTTCACACACAGCACCACGCTGTCTCCTGTACGAAAGAAGAAGGACACACACACAGTGTTCAAATAAAAGTAATTATAATTATAATAAGTATTAATAAGACTTCAAGTACCTGATTTCAGCGGCAGATACGATTGGCTGTCAGGGTTGGTCATGTGATCTATCATGGTTTTCACCACCTCATCTGCAGACGCCACCTGAGTCAATAAAAAGTGAATAAAACAAACTAAAATAAATTAAAATATTAACAGCAAAGGGGATAAAATGGAGTCATGGACATAGTAAATTCAGGCTGGTGTCGACTGAGGTGGAATTACCTTTGACCTTTTGATTCCAGGCTCACCATGGATTCCTGGATAAGACAGAAAACACTAGTAAACATTTAGGAATGTAGGAAAAGGCCTTTTTACTACCAACTGTCTCACTGCTAACACATAATCAGGAAGACTTGATAGTTAAATAATTTTTTGGGGGTTTTAAAGGTGCTTTATGTATGTGTTTGCTAGCGCTACCTAGCTAACGTTAGCATTAGCAGCAGAACAAACATGAGTTCAGCATCTTCTTCCTAATCGTCTCTCACCCAGTCCCAGCTCCATGTCTCCTGGTGGCAGGTTGAATGAAGGCAGGCAGCCTGGGACGCTGCATGGAGACAGACTCACCCCCAGAGTACCTGGAGTACAACCAAACAACCAACAAAATGTAACCTCAGTAACCACAGAGAAATAAAGGAAGGAGCTGGTGGAGGAGTGACGCACCAATCCCCTTCAAAACCTCCGTCACTTTGGCAACGATCTGGTCCAAGGAGGAGCCTTCTTCTGCCAGCGCACCTGCCAGCTGAGAAAAGAGATGTTTATTTAATCAAAAAAAGAAGACAAAAGAATTGAGAGCAGCATCCATGTACTTAAACTGGATGGAGTCACCTTGTGTATGAAGATGGTGCCACACAAGCCTCTCCTCCCGGCCTTACTGGGTCGGTCAAAGGCGCAGTCCTCGGCGACAATCACCATGTCGACAGTGACGCCGTGGTTACGGGCCTGCTCTGCAGCCAGTCCGAAGTTGAGACGATCGCCGGTGTAGTTCTTCACGATGAGAAGGATCCCGGAGGCTCCTGTGGAGGGAGGAGGGTTATTATCTTCAATTAACTGTCGTTTAATTTCATTCTTTAAGTGAATGTTTACAGTAGTGGCTTGAACTCATTTTGAAACATGATAAGCAAGTTTTTTTCCCTCTGAAAAAAATATGAAAAGGTAAAAGTCTGGTGTGCATTACCTGCATTATGCAAGGACATGATGGCAGCCAGGATGCTGGCAGGAGGCGGAGACGCAAACACTCCACCGGCCACTGCTGCTGACAGCATACCTGCACCAACATAACCTGGAAAAACAAGACAGATTAAACCATGAGGAAAACAAAAGCTAAAAACAACTCAGATCCCATTCTAATGTATAAAACATCTACCCCCATGTGCCGGCTCATGTCCCGACCCTCCTCCTGACAGCAGCGCCACTTTGCCCCTCAGGTTGTCCAGGTCGGACCGGAGCACGACCCTGTGGCCCTGCAGCAGAGACAGGCCCGCATTGGCCCTGATGAGGCCACAGAGAGCCTCATCCACACAGCTGTCCACTGAGTTTATTAACTTCTTCTGGGGCTGATGGAGACAATAAAGAACTTACATAAAAATATATGATATACTCACAGTTTATGACATATTGTGGTGGTTGAATCTACCCAAATGCAAAATATTATGTGAACTGACATCCAGTGGCCGTTTCCACCTTTAACTTTTGCATTAGGTGCTCAGAGACACAACACACAGTTAAATCCGAGTTTACACAAGCTGTACAATAAACTTTTATGTGCAGCAACACAGACAGAAATATAGAGATTTACAGCTTTTCCTTCAGTTCCGTTATCACAGCAGTGGACTCTGATCTCTTTGACAAGTGTGCAAAACAATGCTAACACTGTCATGCTATTTAAAACCTCCTGTCATCCTTCATCTCAGCACAAATGTTCAATCAGACAGACACGCTGCTCAACGCAGCTCTTCACTTATGTTCAATAGTGTCTTTTAAAATTATTATTATTGTTGTTTTACCTCCATTTTAACATTTCTTGTTCCTCTTCTCCTCCGACAGTAGGTAGAAACCAGCCGCGTCAAGTTAGCTAGGCTAAGCTAAAATGAAGCCGGATGTAGCGCGGTTTGCCTACAAAATAAGAGCATAGGATTCATCTAAAGGAATAAAGGGGTATTTGAGTGGGGGTGCAGAGTTACCGTGACTATCGCAAAATACTAAGTGATTGCATTATGTTAGATACACAGCAAAACGAGACCCCAAAAATGTATCATTGGCTAAAAAGAGAGGACAACTTCACATTATTGATTTTACTTTGAAAATTTGAGAGGAAGTCCAACTTTATTTTACAAAATATGGAATGAGAGGGCCACTCTTCGTTTCCGGTAATTTGATTAAAAAAAAAAAAGACAGTATTTCTTTCTGGGTCATTTAGGCATCTAAACTTTTTTTTTTTAATTAATAAAATAAGTGATAAAATGACGGTAATATGAAATCAGATTTAATGTTTTAAAGGGGAAAGTGAAAATATATAGAGAAGATGCGAGACATAAAAAGTTATGAGCTAAAAAATATACAAATGGGAGAAAAATAAATGTTTTATTTTGTCGGTAAAGAAAAAAAATAATTGACATGATTAAAGTCACTGTATTTATTCATTTAGTTATATTTCTGACTCATCAAACAGCCATTTGTTGCATCTAAACACAGGTGTTCATACTTTTATCCACCGTCTCCAAACACAGAGGGAAACTCCGCTCACTCGGGCTGCTCTGTGAAAACATCGAACCAACCCTCCGGTTCCTCCTCATGACGTACGGAGCCCAGCCAGTCCGCTCGGCTCAGCTCAGCTCGGCTCAGCACAGCTCGGAACCACAGCAACATGCAGGATGGCGAGCATAGAGACAGCCGCCGAACACGAGCGTATCCTGCGGGAGATAGAGAGCACAGACACCAACTGTATCGGACCGACTCTCCGGTGAGTAAACCACACACCCCTCGCCTGCCTCCACCACCTCCACCCCCGGGCGGCTGTACCCGGTTATCCCCGTGAAAGCAGCTCAACAGACGGCGTCACCCATCTGAGGGAGCGCGGCTAGCTGGGACTAGCGGCAAGTTAGCAACTCCTCGGAGACTCCGTGAGCTTGCACAAAACTTTAACCAACGTGATTCCATTATCGGACAGCTAACCGGCTAACTTTAGCAAACATTAAAGCTAGCTAATTTACATTGTGCGCACTCGAGTCTAAACGCACACAGTGAGTCTTAACTGTCTGGACTGGCCTAACGTTTTCACATCGACACTCCTCTTTTATACTTTTATCTAGTTTTGTCGCCAAAGTTGATAAACTTGTCCTGAGGGATTTCAGCAACTTAGGCTAACGTTAGCTAACTTAGCTAACTAATTGACATTCTCCTCACTGGGTGCCGGAGCTTACAGCGGGGGTAGGGGTTGTTTACGGTGGCTAAGCCCTCTCTCTGTTTGTCAGTGGTTGTCCAGTCAAGTCTGTCAACTTCAGTTTACCTGGAGGTGGCTAGCAGTTAGTTAGCTAGGTGGTTAGCATTATAGATGCATGATAACAAGGAGTGTCAAGTGCAGCAGCTCCTGACAAGCCCTGCTCTCAATGAATGAGGAGTACAGCTCAGTTTAAACACCCCTGGGGTAATTGTGGGGGGTGATAACACGGGTGTTACCCACCACACAGAGAGGGCAGTAGTTGATGTTTGTCATGCTGTTTTATTGCTTATGAGTGTTGTTGCTCTTGCTCAATAATTTAGTGGAAACTCCACTTAGAGAGTGAATGACTTTTCTGTTCATGGTGGTGTCTGTGCCAGCTACATGGTTTCACATCCCATGATTTTTTCCTCCTCTTTCTTGTTATTGATGTAAGACGTCTTCAGCTCTTAAAATGGGTCACAGCCTTGTTTCTGCTCGGCGTTCTCATGCCAGACTCCCCCTGCCCCAAAAATCCAGAGGACTCAATCTGGTGTGAGGTTTGATTTTTGAAAATCATCCTGACTGGTAACTGAGGGAGTATCTTTTTCTAAAATGTCCCATTCATGTCCTCTCTGAAGAAGCTGTGTCCTTGGCCGGCGCTCTTTGAACTGATTGTCCAAGGAGGAAATAGGCAGTGAATGAACAGGGAAACACAGCAGAGGAACTGGGCTGTTGAAGGCTTATCAAAGGTGTGTGTGTGTTCTCCTCATGTGCCTCCATGTTGGTCATTTTCTCCTCATGACAAAGCCTATTTGGGCTCGTTATTTAGGCCAGCTGCCGCCCGATGGGAGGTGAGCAAACCGAGAGAAGTGCACGTCTGCGGTGTGTTCACTGACCCTCTAAAGCTCCAGCTGCCATATGACTTGACAGCTTTGTGTGACACCTCTGGCTGCCACATTCTCCTCTTCTCCTCTGAGAGTGTTTGCGGTGCCATGGTGAGTGATTCAGGCAGCCAGTCAGACGGCAGGAACATCTCTTTTTTTGTCCACATACAAAGCTGAGTGATGTTTCATCTCCTCCAGCTTCTGTCCGACTCACAGCCTCAGTGTTTCCACTTCAACCCCTGCACACAAATATAAACAGCACTGTCTATGTTTGGAACTGTCAGCTTCATCATTAGCTATATTTAGCCCTGACAGTTTTAAAAAAGGAGTTTTATAGGCAAATATATCCGATGATGAGGGATGGAAGTGTTAGCTCAGGAGGCTAATTTTTAGATTAGAACAAGCAGCAAACACTGACTTTAGTTAGTTCCTGTCACGTTCAACACACGATCTACAGATAAAAATGTTGTTGGACTAGAAATTGCTGCTGTTTGTTTGTGTGAAACTGAGAATAGGAAACAGTTAAACACCAAATAACTGTTGTTGTGGGTTCATTATGAATGATATGGTGTAACAAGTCAACACTGGGCCTCCTGTGCTAAGTAATTTGCAACTATTTTGATAATCGATCAGTTATTTGGGTAATTTTTCAAGCAAAAATGGTAAACATTACCTGGATCCAGCTTCTCACTTGTGAGGACTTGCTGAGTCTTTCCCTTATGAGATAGTAAATTGAATATTTTTGGGTTTTGGACTGTTGTTCAGAATAAACTTAGATATTTAAAGATGCCACCTCAGGCCACAAGGAGATTTTTGAGGCAAGAATCTCTGCAGTTCTCTTGTTTCAGCTCCTCACATGTGAACATTTGACAGTTTTCTCTATCTGAATGGTGGGCTTTTCCCTGTATTCTGTTTTTTAGACCAAACAATTAGTTAATAATGAAAACAATCTTCAGTTTCAGCCCCATTTTACTGTATACAACACCTTTTAGACATATCTTTATTGTGTAGGTCCTCCAGTTAAGCAGCAGTATTACTTTAACAAATGAAATGATATAAATAGTTTATTAATAAAAGTGCATTATTTAGTGTAAATTAGCCATTTTTCCAGACCTAATGTCTTCTCTAATGTCCAGCCTCGTCCAAACCCTCCTCTGTAACTTTCCTAAGACCAAGACTCTTCAAACAGCCAGGAAAAAACAGGTTGGCAGTGAGAGCTGGCGGTGTGTTTCTCAGTGTTTGTGTGCAGCAGCAGCAGTGTTGTGCAGGTCGAGGCTGGCTGCAGCATTCCTCCCTGACAGCAGAAAAACTCAGGACAGATCTGACAGGACCAGGACCGATCAGTCAGCCAAACTCCCCCAGGTTACAAACACTCACCTGCTGACAGGAGACGCCCCGGCTCGCCTGCACGTACCTCTGTGTGGAGCTGTTTAAATACTGTTAAACTCTGTTTGGACTGTGTAGCACTCATGCATAGGCAGGAAAATATAACAATGAGCCAGTGAAGTCCTCAAGGTGAAGCCTGGGAAAGTTCTGACTGTCAAAATCTGTGGCATCCTAGCTCACAGCTCAGATGTCTGGTTACTGTGGGGCTGTGCAATAAAGCAAAACATTTGATATTGTTTCTCAAGTATCAGTCGATACTGATGTTAATTATGCTAAAGTAAAGTAATGGAAATGCCCAGAAAACCAGAGAGGTATCCTCATCAGACGCCCGAACCACCTCAACTGGCTCCTGTCAACGCGAGAATCTCCTCATCCTCTCGCCACCTTAACGTGGTGGAGGGGTTTGTGTGTCCCAGTGATCCAAACCTCCACCTAAAAAATATCATCAAGGCTGGAAAAATCAGGCAGTGATATCAGAGTTTGTTGTGGAGACTGCTGGTGCTGTCACTCGCCTCAGGTGATCAACTTAGTTTGCAGATTTCTGGCTTTGTTAGCAGGATGCTGTATTTTAGCATCAGCATCTGTCTCATGTGACTTTAACTCATTTTAGCTCAAGTTCAGATTTGTTTCAGAGTCAGATCTGTGTTACATTTTGTGAATATTGCAGTATCAGAATTCAGATTTTTCTAGTTTGTTTAAAAGAGGAAGCTCATGTTCCAGATTACGTCTAATTTTGTGCAGATAACTCAGACTTTTTCAGGTTTGTTGGTTGATGCTCAAATGAGATTTTTCTTCATGATAACGAGGAAATGTCGTCCACCTGGATAGTCAGACAGTCGCTTTCTCTACATATACAAACACAGACACACACACATCTCTGTTGCTGCATGATTTTTCTCTACTGTCATATCATATTGGTCTCAGATATAAGTTACATCACCACAGGAACAGTCATCCTCTAAAAAATCAGCAGTTTGGAGACGAGTTAAAAGGCCTGTGGCGAGTAAACGTCTGTGAAGGATGCGTCTACGTCTAAGAATATTCAAATATAATAGGAGCAGCAGTGACTAATAAGAGTGGGTTTGTGTCTGTGTTGCTGTTCCTCTGTTTTCATTTCTCTCAGCTTCTTCTCCGGTCGATACGAGCAGAGTTTCTTGTTCCACTCAACGGCAATTATCCAGAGACGCTCGCTCACAGCAGCTCAGGTTCACGTAAACACAGAGAAGTGGTTTCAGGGCCAGAGACGCTGATGACCACAGAAAAGCTGTGATTATAAAAGCAAAAGAGCGATGAAAGGGTGACAACTGCTGAGAGCTTACACAGAGAGAGAGAGAGACGTATTAATCCATGACTGGGCAGATCTCAGCAGTGTCCTTGCTGGAAGAAACGACCTGTCTTTGGCTGACTGATTTCAGCTGCTCAACAGCAAATAAGAGTAAAATAACACATCAGGCAGTGTGTGTAGAAGGTGTTTGTATTTTATTGAGTCTATAAAATGTTGGAAAATACTGAGAGCAACCACTGAAGTTTGTGAATATGTAGTTTTGTGATTTCAGAAATATTTTGATTTGATAATTGTTCAGCCGTAGATATTCAGTTTACAATCATATAACAGAAAGAAAAGCAGCAACTCTTTCTGTCATAGAGGCTGAAAACAACACATTTCGGGGTATGTAGAAAATAGTAAAAACAATGACTAGATCATTAAAATATTTGCTGTTTTTTTTTGTTGCGGCTTCATAGGACTCACCCCGTTCAAACTACAAGAAATACAGCTTGTTAAATATAGTTTCTCTAAGGACCAGGGTGACTAAACATAACGATGTCCAACTGATTAAAAACAAAGTTATCATTTTAATTGACTAATCATGTAGGCAGTAGTTGCATTCATGGAGTTTTGTCCTGAAAATAAAAAAAACAAACATAAAATCAGTTTAAATCAAGGCAACAAATAAACATAAAACAGTTAAAAGTGATGGTGGAGTAAAAGTAACATAAAATAAGTATTAAAATGGTTAATTACAGTAATAATTATGCAAAAGCTGTTCGGTATAAGTAAGTTTTTAGAGATGATTTAAAGGCAGACAGGGAGGTTTTAGTCCAATACTGTAAGAATACCATTTTCTTTTGATTTTATTCAGATGTTTCAGTGAATGTGAACCATGTGGGAGCTGTTTTCTGCCTGTTGTTGACTGATTGTGTTGCTGACTTATGTGCGTTTGCCTCAGAAAATAGCTGAGTTGTGTCACAACCCTGCTGTGTTTCTTCATTTCATACTGAGGTTTGTATGTATGTGTTTATGTGCGTTGCATTGGCTAATCTTATCAGTCCGCTCCAGTCATACTGAGCTCCACCCTGTGTGTGTGCAGCCATTAATGACAGAGAACCCTCTCGCATTTGCTTATTATGTGGGTTTTTCTACTATGTAGTTGTTGGGGAAAATGCTCGTTTCTGATTGGCTGGCGCACGATGTATTAGAACTGCAGATAACCATGGCAACAGTGTTTATGATTCCATGCCACCGGTGTGACTCCAGGCACTGGTCAGTGTTAGCTAGTGCACCACTTTGGTTCAGTCTGAAATATCTCAGCAACTACTTCATGGACTGGTGTGAAATTGGGTACAGACATTCCTGGGTTATAGATAATGATTTCTGCTGATTTTGGTGATCTCCTGAAAAATCGTTTGCCAGCAGTATGATTTTGAATTCGGCCATGTTGCGCAGCTCTGGGTGGAGGACGCCGACATTCGTCATGGCCTGAGAAATTCTGTGTGAACGGTTGAAGTAGTAAGAAGAGGGAGGGAGTAACCACACACACACACACACACACACACACACACACACACACACAGACAGACAGACACACACCCTGCTGAGTCATCATACTGTACAGAGGAGGACACACACACTTGTGCACACGCACACACACATCCATTCATACACACTCTGAGGTTGGTGTGCGCTCATCTTAAGTGGGTTAAGATCCTATTTAGCCAGCTGTCGAACAGTCAGCAACTTGTTCCCAAAGATCCTCGGACGGAAAACACACACACACACACACACACACACACACACACACACACACACACACACGGGCAGCTGTTTACAGTGATGTCATAACTTAAAGCAGATTTCTTGAACTCCTGGTTGCAAAACTTTCAGTTCCCTAAATCCGTCCAACTCGCCATCTTTTCCTTCCCTCCCCTGATCCTCCCATCCACTCCTCTACTCCTCCACTCCTCCGTCTAAATCTGCATCCCTCCATATAATTTATTTTAAGGAGTAGGACAGAAAAAGTGAATATAATCTTTATTTCATCCATTTTAAGGATTTTTAGAGCTCTAGAGAGGTTAAAGTATCCATTATGCCACTTATTTTAACACTGATAAAAGGCCCAAAACAAGTGAATGAATATGTAAATATTACTTTGAATAAGGAAAATTGTGTTTTTCATTTTAAAAATCCTGGCAAGTGAAATATATAAGTAATATTTCCCCAATTTTATGGCTGTTTTCTTTCTTGTTTTTGAGAGCTGTGGTGTTTCACTTATTTTAAGGATTAAAACAGACTTGAAGAGGTGACTGAATCCAGTATTTAACAAGACAAACAAGAAACACAGAGTAGTACGAAACAAACATGTAGAAAGGATCACAGAAACAGATCATGCTCCTCTCTGATTCCCTCCCATCAGTGGCAGACAGTACCAAGCTCTGTTGTGGGAGTGAGCGACCCAGTGCACGGTTATAAATTAAAACCAGTCATCGCTAACGCACGTGCTAATCTTAGCTCGTACACGCTGCTCCACGTCATCAGGAAACCAGCCATTGTGTGCAGACTTCACAGGGGAATGAAGACAACATTTATAACTCTGAACAACTCGTTTTGTTCACCAGCAAAGTAACATCAACATGCCTCTGATTCTGGGCATGGTGCTGTTGTGCGACAGTAATCATGATCTGAATTTTTTCTGGATTATAATTTGAGCCATAATTATTAGGATGTACTTAACGGGCATCTGTTTATCAAACTCTTTTCTCATTCATTCATTCACTTTCTTATAAATCAAATCATTCATAATTTCACTCTTTCATTTCTTTATTTGTTGAAAACATGACCGCTCTTGTCCTCGATTGTTGCGGTATTAATCCTCCATGTTTGGTGTTTCTTGTTTCTATGAATTTCTTTGTTTGATGTCGTCAACACACACCATGCTGGCTCTCTCTCTGGCTCTGTGTGTGGCCTCTGTGTTTCTAAAGAAAGCACCGTGTGGCGTCAGACCTGCTCTCTATTGTACGAGTCGGGCATTTCCTGGTCAACAGGAGGAAGGGTGGGGGATTCATAGCCATACACAGGTGTGTGTGTGTTTGTATGTGCTGTGTTTGGACGGGAAAGAACACAGGAAAAACTGATCGCCGTTACAGACCAGGCTTTTTGATTTGTGTCCTCATCAGACCAGTTTAATTATGAATTAATTCAGTTATTTTATCTGCAAAGACATATTTGACTTTGAGAAGATAAGGGTTCTGTTTCTAGCTCATTTACATTAAGTATTGTGCTTAAGTACAAATTCAAGGTACTTGTACTTTACTAGAGTACTTCCATTTTAACCATCATACTTGTTCTCCACTATATCTCAGAGGCAAATATTGTAGTTTTTACTCCACTACGTTTGTCTGACTAGGGGTGTAACATTGAATGAATTCCTGTGCTGTGGTTAGGTTTAGATCTTGATTTTTCAGCCATGGTTGAGTTTTAACTGTGATTTTTGAGTTATGGTTTGGTTCATACCTTGATTTCTGAGCAATGGTTTGGGTCGGAGTTTGATTTTTGACACATGGTTAAGTTTTGACCTTGATTCTGAGCTATGGTTTGGATTGGACCTTGGTTTTTGAGCTATGGTTTGGATTGGACCTTGGTTTTTGAGCTATGGTTTGGATTGGACCTTGAGTTTTGAGCCATGGTTCAGTGGGGACCTTGATTTTTGTTCAGACCTGTATTGCAATACAATATTGTGGACGTTTGTATCTCAGTTTCAGTCTCGGTTTCAGAATCGTTACAACTGTGGCTGGATGATAACTCTCATTGATCAAATTACCAACATTGTTAATCTCTTACCAAACTAAATTTACTCTCACCAAATTGAATCGTCTAAATCTCTTGTAATCCAGAGACTGTCATATACTGATATAGTACTTGTTGTTGTCTGAGTGTTGCTTTAGTTTCCTAATGGCTGTGGGAAGTCCAAACAGTAGTAAAACCATGTTCAGGACAGAGCGAGTTGGTTTAGTGTGTCCCTGTTTCAAACCACATCAGGTTAAAGGACATACTGTAAACTTGTGTTATCTGTTATATAGAACTGGGGCACTTTACTGCCTGTATAAAGCTCTTTCTATTGACTTGGCCTTAAGCAAGGTGTTGAACTGGAAACTGTCCCAGTGTGTCTGCTTAAAATAAAAGCAGGCTACTGTGGATGCATGGAAATGTGCAGCAGTGTTGCTGAAAAGTACTGCAATATCGCCCCCTGATGGACACATGTGGTAACTGCATCTGATCCAACAGATGGATGCACTGTCTGCACTGTGGAATAAGTGGATAAAAGATTATTTGAGTTACAAGTCCTACCTCTTCTTACCTGTTGTCTTCTCTCGCTTTTTTTCTCTCCAGGTCGGTGTACGATGGTCAGGAACATGGCCTGTTCATGGAGAAGCTGGACGTGCGAATCAGGAACCATGACAGAGAGATCGAGAAGATGTGTAACCATCACTTCCAGGGGTTCGTCGACTCCATCACGGAGCTGCTCAAAGTACGAGGGGAGGCGCAGAAACTGAAGGTGAGGAGGGAAACCGGATGAAAAAGGTCCAAATTTAGGGAGAAATTAGTGTTTTGAGCTCAATGTGTGAGGACAGATTGAAGGTAAAAATAGACAGGGGAAGATAATTCTTGATATTTTTTCCTCGTTTATTCTTCGTTTTTCTCTCTCAGAGTCAGGTGACTGAGACCAACAGGCGTCTTCAGGATGATGGCAAAGAGGTAAGTCTACTGCCCAGTCAGAGTTTAAGGTTTCTGGGAACTTTTTATCATCTTCACCTTCTGTCTTCTCTTTTCTCTCTGTTTTCAGCTCATCAACTCCATGGAGGAGTTGAAACAGTGTCGAGTACAACAGAGAAACATTGCCACTACAATAGACAAACTGACACACTGCCTACCAGGTAACATTGAAACATTCTTGAGACTCTACACTGCTCTCCTTCTTTACTTTTAACTCACTTTATAAAGTTTTGAAGGGAGAATTACTGAAATGTTGTGTATTTTAAGTTTTAGGCCTATTTTTAGATGTTAATGCTTTGGGAAAACAAATACTGGGAGTCTTGTTCTCAAACACTGGTCTTTTGCTTCGTCCCTTTCTGTTTTCACCAGTCTTGGAGATGTACAGCAGACTTCAGGAGCAGATGAGAGCCAAAAGGTATGTTACTGAGTCTGTTTTTCGGCTTTCCTTCTGACATTTTCCTGAATTTACAGACCTTTAGTTCAAATGTAAAAACTCTTGGCTTTGCAGATGCTGTTTTCTGCAGATAAAATGGTTAATAAACTTTGATTCAATAACCACATTTCTGCGTAAAACACAAGAAGTTTATATCATTTTCTGTAAGAACTCAAATGTGGATAGCAGGGCTTTGCAAGGTCAGGTATTGGAGTCAGGTTTGTCGTTCAGCAGGCAAAGGAGGGGCCTTAGGGTGCTGACCTTTGGCATTAAAACTGGTCTTCTCTTGGGGTGTTGAATGGTGGGGACAAGGCCATTGCTTTGGCTCCGCGCCTGACACTCCTTGATAGGAAGTAGACTTTTTTTGGGCACTGTTCAGAGTGGGTCTGGTTTAAAACTTGAGGAATTCTCCCTTCCCTTTTTACAAAACCTGGTTCACCCTGATTCCCTCGTCAAACAGCCTTGAGCTTGTGTCATAGTGCATCTCCTTTAAAGTTTCGCATATTGTCGGCAGTGAGATTTCAGTGTCTTTTTGATCCATTTGACCATTTTGACTGTTGATTGAACTGTCGGCCACTAGATGGAGCTAGAGCTCTTAGGATAGAAAGACGAATAGCTTCTCTCTCTACCTCTCTCTTTCCCTCTCTGCCCTTGGCCTGACCTGTAGACAGGAGTCTGGTTGGTCATAAATTTGTCGTTTGTTTGTGTGTTTTTCTACTTCTCTCTGTCCTGCGGCTGCTAGACTTGCAGAGAGCAGGGAGAGGTCAGCCAACAACGATCGCTCCTGGAGAGAGAAAGTGTGTTTGTGATGCAGTGGAGTGAAGTGGAGTGAAGTGTTTTTGGGGGGATATTGTATTGCCAAAGCTCCCTGAGGTGTATCTGAGTGTATTTATTTCTCTCTCTGTGTATGCTCGTGCTTGTAAATGTGTTTATCTTTGTGTGTTTCTGCTTGCTTTTAGTCATGTATCAGACAGCCAGAACCGGACAGTGTTTTATTGATGTGTGTCTGTTAGTTTTTCCGAGTGTTTCTTTCCCATAACCAAAAACTCTCAGGTTCAGTGTGTATTTTCAAATGCTTCGTATCTGTGTGTGTTAGGTACTACCCTGCACTCCGGACGTTGGAGCAGCTTGAACAGACATGTCTTCCCAGGGCGGGTCAGTACCGGTTCTGCTCCATCATGGCGGAAAACATCCCCAAATTGAGGACGCAGATCCGGGACACGGCCATGACCCAGCTGAGAGACTTCCTGGAGAGCATCCGGAAACACTCGGACAAGATCGGAGAGACCGCCATCAAACAGGTGCATAAGATGTTGTATTTATGTTTTTGTAAAGTCCTTCCTGTGTTGATGTGTCACCTGGACCCCTACAAGTTAAATAGGTTTGGTTGGTGGACTGATGTATGGACACATATATCACAGTGTCAGATTAGGCAATCATTCAGTCATAAATTCTTGCTATGTCTTGGTCGGTAGACTGGCAAGATGATAAGTTTGACTCCGACCAATCATTGGTCACGTCCTTATTGTCGCCAGAAGGTCAAGACATTGTAAACTCACTGTCAAGACCATGTCAAACCAAGAGCAACATAACCCTATCCCACTGGTCAACATTGAGATCTGTTTTGGACAGATTCAAATCTCAAGATTGAGCTAAAAGGAAAGTCCTCTAAAGTTCTTTGGATTCATGCTGTGGAGCCAATGAACTTCTGTCCAGAATTTCATGGCAATATGTCCTGGAGTTATTACACCAAAAAGAGAAATATCAACCTGCTGGTGGCTAGAGAACAGTGTGTGTACTACCTGTTTCAGCTCTTAACATTCACATCTCGTCTTTGCTGCCTGTGTTAACTAACGTGCTCTTTTGTGCGTCTTTGTTGATAAGGACTGCTCAGTGTTACTGGCTTGTCTATCTGCCCTCATACCACAATTGGTTTTTGTTCTCCATCATGTCTTTTTCTCTCCGTCTGTTAATCAGAAGCAGCCTCTGTGTGTCTTGCTCTGTGGTTCTGCTGCCAGTAAACAAGCATGTAGGCGCTGCAGGAGACGCCGAGGCTTGTCAATGAACGTGCACACACTCACACACACACACTGACACACATAGCACACACTCTCATAGCGAGCACACATGCAGAGACCCAGCTTTTCAGCACTTACCTCATTGTTTTTCTGTTTTCCAAGGCCAAGGAAGTTATATATGAGCGTGTCTGTTTGTGTGTTTCGTGTTCTCTTGTGGTATCCATAGCTCAAAGTGGAGGCCTCTTGTTTATTTGTGTGCCTCCATTATTTGGGGAATGTTGTTCCATGGAATTGCAGGATGAAGGGGGGGTGGGATGGGAATGAGGAAGGAGTGGTTGACGACAGACAGATGAGCGGATGGAGACTCAGAGAAAAGTGGCTGCCTGGTCATTTGTTTATGAAACACTAATCATGACTTCCTCTATTAAATTAATAATTGTAATTTTTGACTTGGCAAATACTTAATCCTGACATTGGCCATGGCGGTTTCACACGCAAACCTCATGACAATACGCCAGAACTAAATCTGAGGGAATACCGAATGATTTCATTTGACTTTACAGTGTTTTTACAGACAATGCAACAGTTAAATTCAGGTAAAGGTGAGGCTATAGTTGTGCAATCATAGGAGTTGTTCCCTGTTACAGTCCAATTTTGAATTTTAGACTTTTAAATGTCGGTAAAAGATGCTAATACCACCTACATGTTCTTGCAGATATCTCTTTTCTTGAACTCTCGACTTCAGCAGCCTCCACAGTCACCAGATTTCAATTTTATAGAGCATCTTTGGGATAAGGTGGCAGTTGTGTGAACATACAGTCAACAATCAAGGATCAGAATTTCTAAAGTACATTTCTACCACCTAGTTGAATCCATTTCATGAGGAGTTTGGTCTGTTCCTAACTAGTACTAGAGATGTGTCCGTACTCTTTAGGTTTTGGAGACTTTGAAGACACAAAACAAGTGATTTACAGACGTCATTTGAGCTTTAGGAAGTTGTGATGGTCTGCAGATTAATTGATAATCAAAATAGTTATTTTTAAACATTTGAATGTATGATTTTAGCTTGAGGTTCAGTAATAAATGCTGGCATTCACAGCAAATTATTGAAAATATCTTGGAAATTTACTCAGAGTTGGCTCATATTTGAGACTGGATGAACGTGTATACATCAAGGAAGTTTTCTTAAATATTATGAAGTAAATTTGCACCAAGCCTTGTAATTTGGATTATTATTCAAGGATGCAGATAGTAGTTTACAGCCCTGAAGAAGAACCCTCACAGTAGTGGAACCTATATTTGTTTGTCCTCTAGATGTCACCAGAGGATCAATCCTTACTCTTAATCAAAACCACTGCTGTCACTGGTTGACCAGAGGTTTTAAAGGTCCTCTTGCAAACAGTTAGAGAAACATGACCAGTGCAGGTCACAAGGGTCACTGACTGAATGGTTTTATGAGTGAGAAAATGATGTGAATCATACTCTGTGGCCTCTGCAGTCATTAGATCTCAATACAGTCGAACAGCTGTGGGAGATTTTGACAGACCACCATCGTCAAAACACCAAATGAGGGGATATCGTTTGGATGAATGATGCTCCATCCTTCCACTAGAGACTTGTTGCATCTGCTCTGGAGGCTCTATATGGTGGTTTTCTGTTAATATATACATGAACTCTAAACTCTCTTTAAAAAACTACAGTAAACGCAGAGGAATTCGTCTTTGGATGACCCTCTAATGCGGGACAAGCAGTCTCCACGAATCACTCCACACTCTAGCCTCACATTGGAAACCCTTGGGTGACCCCACCCCTCCCCTCTCAGGTGGGGGGTCCTCCTCGGCCCCCGCAATTTGAGAATCGCTGGTGTAGAAAATCCACTTGCAGTCACTGAAGAAGCTAACCGCTAACTCCTCTAACCACTAATTAGGAGGGAGATTATGGAAACCCCAGCGGTCCAGCAGTCCTGATACTGATACTGGGATTATGTTGTTGTATCGAATGTTTGGCTCGGAGGCCTTGTAAGTGTGTGTGTGTGGATGAAGAAATTACAAGTTGTTCTTCTTCTTTCCTCCCTCTCCTTTGTCCCTCTTTCACCCTTTCTTTCTTTTTTTCTGTCTCTCCATCTCTTTCTCTCTCAGACAGTGTGTCTCTCTGGTGTGCTCTGTTCCAAATTAGCTCTAACTCTCTGTACCCAGCCGTCGTTACAGCTCCCTCGACCGAGGATGTGAAAATAAATAGATCTGGGGAAAGAGGAGGAGGAGGAGGAGGTGGAGGAGGAGGGGATGGAGGGAGGAGATGGAGGAGAGAGCAGGGCTTACAATGGAGCTATTGTCTGCTGCCACATGCCCGTAGAAGAGGAGGAGGAGGAGGAGGAAGAAGAAGAAGAAGAAGAGAAAGAGGGATGAGGGCAGAAGGGATGGGGAGGAAGGGATGGAAACAGAAAAGAGGAGAGAGAAGATGAGCGAATGAGGAAGAGGAAGAGATGGGGAAAGAAGAGAACTACAGGGAAGAAACAACAAAACAGAGAGAAAGAAACGTGGAGAAAGGAGAGGGAAGAGGAGGAGGAAATGAAAAAAAGGAGAAGAAAAAGAGAGGAGTAGGATATTGGAAGTAAAGAGGAACAGGAAAGATGGGAGGAAGAATACCATGATGAAGAGGTGGGTTAGGAAAATAAAAAGAGGAAGAGAGGGAGGTAAAGATGAAGGAAAAACAGGTGGAAGAAAAGGGAAAAGAAGAGCAGAACATTGGAAGATGGAGGAAGCAGCAAAGAAAGGACGGAGAAGAAAAAGGAAGTGGATGAAGAAGAGGTGACGATGAGGAAGAAAAGGAAAAGGAGCAGGTGCTCGGGGAAGAAAGCTGAAACTCTCTCAGCTTTTTCCTCAACTCAGTGTAACGTTCAGTTTCAGGCACTTCAGGTGTTTTAAACTCTTATTCATGAGAGAGCCCTGCAACAGGTGGTCTGGACCCCACAGAGCCCTGATCTTAACATCAGAGAGTCACGATGAGAGACAGAATAAACTGACTCAGTAAATCCACAGAGGAACTGGTGTGTTCAAGTGCGCCAAAGAGAACTGGAGTTATTTTAAAGGCAAAAGGTGGACACAGTTAAAAAACTATTAATGGCGTCCTCACTTTAGTTTTAGTGCCTCAAACTTTTGCACTGTTCTGTTCATTCATCATCACGCTACAATAACAATCATAAACCCTGAAGTCTTTGTGGCCCATCTCTCCATTTGCCTGAGTGAACTTTGCTTGTCACTTAAACAGATTTTGTTTTTGGTCACTTGCTGTGACGACTGAGTAAAACAGGTTGTTAATATGTTTCTACTAAGGCCTCAAACCTCACGACTTTATTACTCAAACCATCTTTTCTGGATCGCATTTCATCGCATCGCTGTATCCAAAGTGACCCCTCGAAACGAGCAGAAGAAGGAGGCAGATGAAAACATGGATTAGTGGAGGAAAAGTGGAGTGGGACAAGATACAGTAGAAGGATTAAAAAAAGAGGAAATAGGAAAGGAAACTTGAGCCAGAATCGTCTCCAAATGCCTTTGTCATTCTTTCATGACTCTACCCTGTCGTTTGTCATTTCCTTATTCCTGTCTTGCTCTGTCACATCACATTTCCCTCCCTCCCTCCCTCTCTCTCGCTCTTTTTCTCAAGATATCCGTCTCTGTCTTTCTCTCTCCTCCACTCTTTCCATCTCCTCATCTTTCCAGCTTCCTCCTCTTTTTTTTTCCCCCCAGTTTCTTTCATTAACGCTCAGCGAAGGACGAGTCCAGAGCTTCTGCTGTGTATTCGGTAGTTTCAACACACTCAGACACACACTCAGTCGCACACACACACACACACACACACACACACTAATGGGAAACAGATTGTTGGGCCTGTGAAGTGGAAGAAGATTGATTACCTGTATCTAGTTACTGAACACACACATGCGTGCGCGTGCAGCGAGGGTGGCGGAGGGCACACGCTGGGTCGGTGTATTGAACCATCACGGGGGGAAAACGAAAATAGACCGTCATGGGTCGCTGTGACAGTGGTGTGTGTGTGCTGTCTGCCGAATAACGCCCCACAGTTCACTGCCATCGGACACCATTATTTCTAGCTTGGGGTCTGCCTGCCAAAAAGTGATCTATAGTAGCGATGTCCCCCGTCAGGTTTTTACCCCCAATCCTGATCCTGATTCGAGTCATTTAATATGGAGTATTTTTCTATGCGGAGCGCCAAATTGAGTTTTATTTTTTGCAACATAACACATCTGTACAGGGGTTTTTAATAGCAGTGCGAATACCATGCTTGTCCCTTGGTATTCGCACCAAAACACAATTTTTTTTCAGTGCTTACTCGACTACAAACCTCCTTTTTAAATTAACCGAACGCAACAGTGTTCAGTGTCGTAACACAAAGCGTCTGTGCAAGATTTAAAAGTCCCAGATTTCTTGAGCAAGATCAGGAAACATCTGGTCAACGAATGATTAAATAAGACTTAAAATCCGACCAAGAAATTCAACGCCAGCTTTCGGTACTTGACGGTTTTCAGTACTGGATGCTACGGACGCATTTTGAGCCAAAACTCAAAAGAAGGACTGAGGTTTTTCTATCCAGTCTTACTCTCTGAGCATCACAGACAGAAGCCTGCCAAACCTGTCTTCACCAATACCACCATAACTCAGTCTGGTCGACACATAAATCCCTGTAAGACTGAAAGCCATTGTTTTTACACTTCAGAGGCGACGATAAGCAGGTTTTGTTACATTTTGACACACTTTCCAGTCTTCAGGCAAATTTTTATATTCAAACTAGCTTTATATTTAACTGTTGTCTGCTGTCACAGATCTTTGATCCTGCACAGAAGTATAAAACAAACTTAACCAGTCACAACTTTGCATTTGTAGATTTTTGGTGTCTTTAAGAAGAGCTAATGAGGAGCCTGTTACACAAGCATTAAAATCATGAAAGAACTGCATGAAGTTTGGCACGTATCGTCTTCTTTGATACAACAGATTCAGCTGGTTAATGTTTTGTCACTTGGTCAGACAGACACAAGCTGTTAGAGATGCCTCGGTTTCTTCAGATCTAGTCATTAACACATTTTTAAAATTCTTTTTTTAATTAGTGACACGTTGTTTTTGGGAAACGATTTGAAATGCACTTTCGGCAGTAATTACTTTTGCATGTAAAGTGATATGAATTGCATGTGTGTTTCCCAAAAAGTCCTTCAATAAGTCTACATGGTCACAAATGTGACGGTGCCACAATAAACAAGTCAGTTTAAACCACTTGTCAACAAAGAGATCACTGCAACTTTACTCTTTCACTTGCAATTTTTGTCATTTTCCACGCTCACGCCGCAAATGCACAGAGAGGGGAGAAAAAAGTCGCCTTGAAGTTTCTCAGCGAAGCCACACGGAAATTATTTAACTCAAGATCGCCTTGTGGTGTTGCCGCAGTCTAATGTTGGATGATTTTAAAAATATTTAGAGTCATTTTTTATACTAAATTGATTATAGTGTGGCTCTGATTCTGGTCCCTCATCCCCAGCAGCTTGTTCTCAGCAGCTTGTTCTCAGCAGCTTCCTCACGGGTCGTTTTCCTCCATGTGATCCTCCTGCTCTCGTCTCCTTCTCCACCTTTTCTTCTTCTTCTTTCATCTTATATTCCCCCATTTCCCTCCTTTACTCTCCCTCTTTTCTTATGCCGATTTTTTTGCGCAAGAGATGACGCACATGCCCGCACTTGAGCTTCAAGTGTGGCGGGGGGGAATGCCACCTCTGAGGACAAAAGATGGGGTTAAAAAGGGTTTCTTTTTGCAACTAAACTTGGTATTGTGTGATGGTTAGGAGTGCGAGTGCATAAATTATGCCTCAAAACGCACATACACCTGTTGAAGAGTGCTAAAGAGCCATCATTTGACGTAGGTGCTGACGGCAGCGTCGTCACATATTGTAGGAACGATGCTTTTCTGTGCCATTTTCTCTGTCTTTTCATGGGGTTTCTGTCTTTTGAGGTGCAGTTATGTTAATTTGTGTGTGGAAAGAAAGAAAATGCCAGCAAAGAAAAGGACTGTATACTCAGTATTTTTGCCTTTTACTCCAGCTATTTCTGAAGAGTTTGATGGAAAGTCGCGGTGAAAACACTCGATGGTGAGAATATTTTTAGAGATTGTTTGTTACCTGTTCCTTTTTCCTCAAAAGAGAGGGCACAGTTTGGCACATTTCTTTGTCCCCCCGAGTTCACTTCCTCCTAACCTCCTATGCAGAGGAATGAGACTTTCCACTGATTTTGTTTGTACTTATTGTCTTATATGACTCATTAGTCGTCTATGTGTGTGTGCGAGTGCATGTTTGTGGGCATTAGATCAAAGATGGCATTGTATTCTTCCAACATCTCTGATATTGTGTTCTTCCGGGTTTGTGCATATCCACCCTCCTTAAGAACACCAGTTTTTCTCATTAACCGCTGAAATCGAGGCGCTCGACGTCTCTGACGTATTTATTGACGTCCTTATCGACAGATTTAAGCGCGCGAGGTAGGCTACGTGCCGGCGCCGGCGAGCAAAGGAAACGGCAGCAATCACATATTTTTTGGGCGTGCATGGAAAGATGACAGAAAGAGAGGGTTTCCCCCCTCACCGCCATAACAAGGTTTTCCCACAGAAATATGTTGGTGGCCATGTTGTGAGGAAGGCTCGGCGTGGGAATAGAGTTCGATTAGTTGATGGCGTTTCATGAATATGTCCACGACATATTCACATTCGTAATCAGACATTAGCAGGTTTGTTAAAAAGACTGCAAAACAAAGAATCTGACTCATCATGGAGGCTAAAAACACTTCCCGTCCGTTATCTATGCAGTGTACAACAATAGAAAACGATGCTTTCCTAGGTAGGTCACCTTGGCCGCCTCTAGACGGAACGTGACTCTGTTTTCATTTTGTTTTGGATACAAGCTTCCATTAATTTCTAACCAAAACTTCCTGCTGTCTGATTACTCTTATTTTTAGTATTCCTCGTCCAACTCTTGCTGCGGAGGGAGAAAAATGCATCATTTCCCATGATACCTTTCCCCAAAATAGTGACACAGACAGGACACAGTTTGCATCAGACATTACATTGCACATTGCATTGTTCGGTGGAGGATCTTTCCATTTCCTTCTGTCTCCTTCTGCCTCCACCAGTTTTACTGGATGTTTGTTTATTTTGGACTTCACTTGACCCAGGTATTTAGCTTAAATTGGCAGAAATGTTACTGATGAATTTGAACATAAATTAAAGTTTTGACAAGCAGAAATCTAGATTAAACATGTTAGCTGTCCCTGTCTCTGCTTTCAAGTCCTCAGCACTAATTTTATTTGCTTTGTTTTTAGTTTCATTGACTCTTCATCCTTCCTGTTCTTCCCTTCCTGTCTTGCTATTTTCCCCCTGGTGTATTCTTAGGGTGGCGCTTTGGTAAATCACTTTTATAGGTAATTTCCAAGGGTGTTTTCTTGGGACAAGGAGTGGCAAAGGTCAGTGACCTCATTACACTGTAAGAAATCTCTTAAGCTTTTCCCGAAACTGTCTTGAAAAAAAAAGGGGAGTTGGATAAACGTGAGGCATTATTGCTCACTTGCCCAGGAGGTTTAACACATTTTTTTTTCTTATGAGAGTTGCCTGAAGGTTGTTTGTGTTCCTCTGCCCCCCTTTATACAAAAATGGGTCGCATGTGTAAGTGCATCTGAACTTTGATTGCAGACGGCGTGTTTTGTGTTATCAGTAAACATCTGGTTTTGGTGTCAAACCCTTAAAAATCAAAGGGCTTCCAGTGTTTTGCTCTGATGTTAAGCCAAAAAACTAAATGCAAGGAGTTCCTCCTTCTCCTTGGCCTTTTTGAAAAGCGTTCTGGGAAATGTAGGAAGTGGCCGATGTAGGAGACAAACAAAAGAGGTTACACAAAGGAGAATGAACCCGAGAAGAAAGGTTTAGATTTGACCTGTATGGCTTTCTAATGTGTATTTCTGTTTTCTTGCTTCAGGCCCAGCTACAGCGCTCACTGGACAGCTCTATCTCCATGCAGCCGAGGGCCCTGATTGGCCGACGTGGCAGAAAGTTGGTGGCAGCGGCAATGACAGGGATGGACAGTGATGGACAAGGTGGAAGCCCGGTGTCGGAACAGGACTCTGGCATTCTGGATGTGGAGGACGAAGACGAAGATGATGAGGTGAGGAACAACACAACGCAAACACAATGCCAAATGGTGGATTTCTGAACTGTTTATGTTTCTCAAACAAAAGGGATATTATCTATAAAATAATATCTCCAACATGAATACGATCCCAATGTGTCTGTCCACCGGTCCATCCAACAGTCCCTCCCTTTCCTCTCTTGACATACACCGTATTTACTGCCAGGGTTGTCCAAATTTGGATGCATTCGTCCATCCAAACCACGTGTCGGAGTCTGTTGTAAACCCCCTCCTCAGATACCTTTCTGACATCAAGGTAGAGTGTCTTTGTGCCTCCATTTCTGTAACTTTCTGACGTTCACACCCACTTTATGCCATGACTGGTCAGCTGTGTGGAGGTGAGAGAGGATTTTATCAGTTGAGTCCAGTTGCTAAAGAATTAAATATAAAATTACCTGTGCAAATTTAGCAAGTTTATTGGACAAGGAACAAAGGAGTTTTTACTCCTATTGCACTCGGGATGGTGCTCTGAATCTTTGGACTGGGGGAAGAGATTTAGAATAAACCTAGCTTTGCGAAGGACCCGCTGGTTAAAGATGGCCGCCACCTTCACAATATGGCTCAGGTGATTTTTATCCTTGATGTTCAAGTCACTGTACCAAGCAATAATAGAGAATGTGAGAGCAAATTGGATAATAAGAAGAACTGAGTGCAACAATATGAACATCTTCCTAGAAAGACTTTTGAAAATATGTGAAGTTATCTACCCTTTTGAACTCCACCTTTAAGTGTGACCGTTCAATTTCCGTCTTAAGAGCTAGTTCTGAGAAAGCACAAACCCACAAACCAGTCCTTACTTTAACTGCTAGATAACCTTTGCTGATCGCAGCTGTCCCGACCAAACCTTTGTTGGGTTTCCCCTCCAAATGGATGAATCTGCTTTGAAGCCTGATCTGTTATATCTGCTAATGTGACCTCAGCTTTACTTCCTTCCTGTTGCTTTTTCTTTATTGTCTTTTCTTTCATCTCTCCCATGTGCCCCCTCTTTGCCCTCGATTCATTGTGTCTCTCCTTGTCTACCCCTTTCCTCAGTCTTTTCCGGTAATTTTTTCCTTTAATTTCTTTTCCATAGAGATCATCTCTAAATGGTGCGTTCTTCTGTCCAGTAGTTGCATGTCATTTGGGTTGTCTCAGGTGAGGTTTGGGCAGTTTGTGGTGAATGAGGTCATGGTGAATATTAGGCCCATAGCGGCACGTAGTCCACGTAAACTAGCTGACTTACACAAAGAACAATATTATGCTCTTGTAGACCCAGTTTAAAGTGAGTGAATTTTATTGGAGTTTTCACACAGTCTGAAGTCTGTTTCAAGCCAGAAGGAAGGGTCAGGTATCCCATCAACCCTCAGGAATGACTAATTTGCATCATAGCAGATCTTCTGAACCAGAGCAGCCTGTAATTAGTAAGTAAGCTGGCACTTTGGATTGCTCAAGGGTGCTTTAACAGGTCGTATGTCCTTTGTGGGGTATGACCACGACACCTCTCTGTTGATCCACAGACATATACCCCGAAAATGAGAGAAAATTATAAACGAAAACAGTCACAGAATAAAACTTCGGTATTATTGAACCTGTTTTGTTTTAAATAGCCACATTGTTCTGCAAAGTGATAAGCACACAATTGAATCATTTTGAAGAACATAAGGTTGTTAAAGTCAGTAACATGTTGAACTTGAACCTCTGTCATTATCACACACTGGACGTGCGGGATTGTGACATTGACCTCTTCAAGTCATCCCTCGTGGGGATCAAAGTTCCTTTTTTTGCAGCCCTTGTTGTTCACAGTCAAGGAAAGCAAAGCACAATGAAGTCGAAGAGAATGGAGCTGAACTTGTCACCCCCCACCTCACCCTTCTCACCCCCCCGTGCTGCCATTCTGTTTTAAGGTCCCTGTCGTCCCTTTGGCTTATTTACGTCCTGTAAACTTGACTCAACCTTCTTCACGGGAAGACCTTGGCTCGAACAAAAGGCCTGACCCCTCGGTCGGCGAGGGTTACGACCGCATTGGCGCCGATGGCCGTGGCGATGCCAACCGTCGCCGTCTCCTCACGCCATCCCCCTGCCCCTGCCATGTCTTTCCTTTTCTTCCCCTTCCCTTCATTTACAGTCATCCCCCTGTGTCTCTGTATCGTATTTTCCTTTGTTCCCTTTGTTCTTCCTCTTCTTGTCCTTTTCTTACCTGCTCTACTACTTCTTCACCCCCTTCCTTTGCTTATTTTTCCTGGTTTTCCTCCTCATCTTCTTCAGCTTTTTCCACATTTTTCAGCTGCCTCTATCATCACTTCTTTCCCTCCTCCTAGTCTTTCTTTTTTCCTCCATCTGCCCATTTCTGTCTGTCTCTTATCCATTCATTTCCAGCTTTCATCTAACCTTTAAACCATGCACCCATCTCTGAATTTCTTTCCCTCCACCTCTGTCTTTAAGTGGTCCGACTCTTTGTTTGGTCTTTATTGTTTCAGGACTCTTGAGTGTGTGCGGTTACATCAAAGCTGGCATTGTGTTGCGCCTCCAATGATTTTTACAGAAAGCAAACTTTCCAGAGGGCAAGAGGGCACATGGTTTTTTGCTTTGTGTGTTTCTGTGAGTGTGTGTTAAAATGGGTAAATTGCCACTGTGTTGTTCTCCGGAAGACTGAGGATGTGGGTAAAGAGGAAGGAATGGAATGAGGGATGGTTAAGACGGAGAGATAGATGGAAAGAAAAAGACTGGTGACAGTGTCAGAAGACTTTCAGACAGAATAATGAAGTGCTGCAGGATCCTTCCTCCCGTCTCTCTCTCTCTGTCTTTCTATGTGTTTCTATGTCTCTCTATCAATTACAGTTCAGTTGGCATTTTCTTTGTGATGCTTAGAAAACCCTGAAAAACAGTTACTGTTAAAGTGTTCCGATGATTTTTTTTTTCCTCTAACTCCAACAACCAATAGCACGCCTCTGATTAGGGCTGTCACTTGTTCAAAAAATCAAGATCGAACAAATTCGAAATGATCCGCAATTTGTTCAAATTAATTTGAAGCCAAAACACTTCCACATGCTGCTGCTTCCTTAATGTTTTGGTGTCCTGATTATCTGCATCAGGACGGCTCTGATCTCTATCGTCGTTACCTTAGTTTACTGACAGGTCCCTGTCTACTGTACATCCAGTCTGATTGTTTAAATTGTTTGTCTCTCCAGGTCCCAGGAGCTCAGGACTTGGTGGATTTCTCTCCAGTTTACCGCTGTCTGCATATCTACACTGTGCTGGTAAGGTCATCCCATCCTCGGTTTCCATCTCTTTCTTATCTCCTCATCTTTTATCTGTATTAATCTTTTCCACACTGTTGTTTTTACCCTCTCCTCTGATCACAGTCCACTTCTGTTATAAACCACTTTTATAATCTTCTAATAACTTGGTGCACCTCAAATCAATTAGTCCATAAGTTCTTACCGAGTCTAAATTCAGAGCTTTTGATCCCAGTTTTTGTCAAAACAACTTTATTGAGCTGCTTTTTCCAGAGACAACAGGTTTAGTTTTCCCATTTTTTTGGGGGGGGGTATGGAGACAAATTTGAAATCAATATATATTTTGATATATTGTGATTGTGGTGAAGTGAGTTTTACTCCTGATGAATGAAGACATTTTATATCATCTATACAGTGAATCCAGTGATGCCTCAAAGCAGTCCTGCTCATTATTTGCAGTCACTTACGGTGCATTCACGTGGTGTTGGAAAAATTGGAAAATGAGATCATGAAAATTAACATGAATGCCCTCAAATCGGAACGACAACTTGGAAAGTCTATGAACATTTTGGTACACAACTTGCGGACTTGTTAACGTCATGTACGTTGAAAATATACACATGTTCTCTGTAGCGTCCATTTTGTTTCCCAAAAATTCCCATCATGAGCGAGCACTATGCGAAAACCTCGAGCAGAACTAGGCTCAGGGTGGGCAGCCATCGAGCGTTGAGCAGGATCGTAGGAGCAGCAGGAGGTTTGACATCACAGATCGTGAACGCACCAAAGTTGAAAG
This sequence comes from Lates calcarifer, assembly GCF_001640805.2. Classification (NCBI taxonomy): domain Eukaryota; kingdom Metazoa; phylum Chordata; class Actinopteri; family Centropomidae; genus Lates; species Lates calcarifer. The sequence continues at coordinate 12,966,354 of NC_066846.1, forward strand.
AACGACTTTCCAATTCGTCCATCGGAGGAGCATGTGAATGTGACATTAGTGGTATATGGCTACTCCAGGAGAAACATCAGAATCTTTGATGGTAAATAAAAAATGGCTGGGGTACAGTATATTGACATGTGGCCGAGTCCTGAGGGAGAATTACCACAGAGAGGTATATACGATGCTGTAAGATGAGGCCTCCGGCTCGAGCCTGGCTTCACTCCAACCAGGCTGCTGCTGCTGCAGTTTGTGTGTGTGTCTCATCTCAGATAGAGCGAAAGCGACATGGGTGGAGGTGTTGACTGGGCCATGACTGGGTTAGTTGCACATTTGGGGGGGTGTGTGTGTGTGTGTTTGTGTGCATGTTTGTAGGGGTTGTGACCGGGCCAACACAGCCAGAGGGTCGGCTGTTTCTGTTCAGGAAGTGCATGAACTTTGACAGGAAGGAGAAAGTGAACGGGCAAAAGAGCGATGAAGGGAGGGAGGGAGCAGAAAGGGAGAGGGAGGTTAGGGAGAGGGTAAAAAGGGGGGCGAGATGATGAGGAGAGAGAGCGAAGGGAGGGAGCACGGTTTAATGATAGAGGAGAAAGAAAGAGGGATGGAGGAAGACGAGAGGAGAGGGGTCAGAGAAGGTTTAGACGAGTGACAACAGAGAAAATTTCATGGTGGGGGAACGAGGGAGTGAAGGTTGGGAAAGAAAGTAAAAATTACAACAACAAATTTCAGGCAGCCTTTGGTTTCAGATGAAACTTTGTTTTGGCTATTTTTAAAAATAGTTTCCTAATTTTCTCAGAGTTATCAGTGGCGCCATGTGTTATGGATCTCTGTGAATCTTTCAAGTTTGCATCATGGAGGATCTCTGGTCTGTGCTGACCAAGTGACAAATCTTCTTATTTTGACTAGAAAGATTATTTTTGTTCTCTCCTATTATGCCAAAAATAGCTATTATAGGACCCTGCTGAATCACCATTTTGAAAATATCTGACAGTGTTTTGAAGAGCGAACTAAATACCCCCTCCCATGCATATCTTAATTTTTAGACATTATAAAGATATCACACCCCTTTTTGAGGGCTCAGAGAAAAACAGAGATCCCATGATTTTTCAGGCAACTTGGGAAAGGAGGGTGTTTTAGCCATAATATCTATAAACCTAGGAGGAATCTGAAGAAGGATTGGCATAGATTTGATGAAGATTGGTCTTCATGTTGCCTATACCCTCTCTGAAAACCAAGAATCATCTATGATGGATGTTGAGATTGAAATCTTGCTAGCCAGCTATAGCTACATCCTCCAAAGTTCTCTTGTTTACAAGATGTTGCAGTGTTGTGTGCCATGTTGTTTGAACAGATCTGCTAAAAGCAGCGGGTACCTCAGAATGGGTTTTATTGGGTGTTTCTTTCTTTGAGTCCACATCCTCATATTTGAGTTGTCAGTCCTTTCTGTGCCGCCCAGCTAAGGCGAATAAAGCTGTTCTTAGCTGACTATCGTTGCCCAGGCTAAGGTAAAAACAGGCCTTAGCTAGCTATTTTTGGGGTAGCGCAGAAAAGGACTGACAACCAAAACATGAAGATGAGGGCTCACAGAAAGAAACACCATATAAAACCCATAGCTTATGTCAGGGGTACTTGCTTTTACCAGCAGGTGCTAACGTTAGCCAGCTAACTTAGCTAACATTTGCACCCGCTGGTGTTTTTCTTCATTCGTTTAAGAGCTGCAGCCATTTCCTCTTCGCTTTCTCATCACAAGAAAAACGGTAAAAATTACTCATATCTATTCAAACAACACGGGACACAACACTGCCACATCTTGAAAACGAGAGTCGTGGCCTTCGCTGATTGGTTAGAAGGAATATCTTTGCTCTGCTGCCAGCTGTTCAATGAGTACAAGTCTCAGAAGCCTTTGACAGCACCTGTCCACGTTAAAGATATGTTTGGACTGTATTTCAACCAAAAATAATTTGATATTAGATCTACTGTCATGGACATGTAGTCAGCCTCAGGAAAACTTCTTAGCTGAATAATAAAGGATAGACTTGTTGAAATGATGGAAAGATGGTGAAATAAACAGGTTTAGATGGTGAAGAAGAATAACAAGGTGAATAAAGAGCAGGTGATGAAGAGAGGAGAGAGGATGGAGGGTAAAGGTTAGAGGAAAACGAGAGGAGAGAGTGAACCGGCCTCGGAGTGATAAGGTAGGTCAGGGGGAGGTTAAAGGGGCAAAAACAGGAAGATGAGGGTGAAAACACAACAGGGGGGGGGATGAGAGGTGGAGGAGTGTGTTCTGTCTGTAAGGTGTTGAAAGGTCTGACCTCTTCACCTCTGAGGTCACTCGACACTGAAGAAAATAAAAAAAAACAAAAAAAACAAAAAACAGAATGTCCAGCACTGTTTGCTGTACTGGATGGGGGAGGGTGGGGGTAGTAGGGGGTGAGTAGAGGTGGGGGAGGGTGGGGGTTGACTGGAAAATCATGGTTCGACACAGTCTGATTGTTAAATGTCGAGAATGACTTGTACTCACACTGGCACGCGCTCGTAACAGCTTCATTTATTTTTCTAGTAAACCCTGGATGTGGAATCACATTTGCAATCAAGACCTCCGCTTTCTCTCCCCCCACCACCCCTCACCCCCTCTTTCTCCTCCTCCATCCACTCTCTCCTCTCTGCCTCCCCATCTCTCCTTCTCTTTTCCATGTTTAAAGTCCATGATTTTCCAGCCGTAGTCGAGCGGCGTCAGGGCTCCCGGACAATACCTCTTTGTTACTCTCACACACGTACTGCACGTTGATGTGTTGTTATGAGTGTAAACACAGGCCCGAAGCCTAACATGCTGAGGAGGAGGGAGGAGAGAGAGAGGGGAGGGAAGAAGGGGGAGGCAGCAGCAGCCGATTCATCAGACTGGTTAACCTGGGAGTTCTTGAATCCACCAGAACAGGACTAATTTGACCCGAGTCCTTAAACTTAAAATGAACATCTTCTGCAGCTAAATCTATTTATTTCATTGCCTTCAGTGGTTCTTCTTGTGGAGCAATACAAACCTGCACAAGTTTTACATGTGGTTCAACTTTAACAACCATGCAAACTGACAGATAGCAATCCGCTGTAACCTCTGAAATAACAAATAGCCAATAGAGTCCAACATGGACGAGGCTGTTGTAGCTTATTGTACTTAAAGGACCAGTGTGTAACATTTACATGAATCTACAGGCAGAAATGGAATATGATATGCATACTGTAAGTATGTTTTTGTTTGCTTAAAATGGGCCATTTATATCTACGAAAGGAGTGGGTCCTTTTCAATGGAGTCTGCCATGTTTGGAGCCCAGAACTGACAAACTGAACGCTTTTTGTTTAATTTTACGTTGACGCTGTAGCCTTTTATACGGAAGACAAAGAAAATGAAGAAGAGGAAGAAATGAGGGAGTACATGTCAGACTAACAACTCAATCTAATTATAGCTATATAAACAAACGTCTTCACTTGACAGACTAGTCGATGCGGCAGTTGACGTCCACCATAGATTCTCCGACATGTTTGGAAAGGAATGGGTGAGAGAACGGGTATTCAATTGGTTGCAATCTGCGTTCTCACCACTAGAGGTCACTAAATCCTACACATTGGTCCTTGAATGTCCCATGAGTGACAAAGTTAATTAGCTTGCTAACCTGCCGTTATGAAGCTTGTGGGGCTGGTATTGTTTTCACCTTGTCAGTCTGTGTATGTGTCATCATGGCTAAATGTGGTCCTGGAGGCAGTTCTTTTTGTTAGGTGTTTATATATCTGTAGGCAGATTTTGTCACCGTAATAGCATCACAACCTTGCAACATGCAGTCACGAAACTTGACAGATGTATAGTTGCCTGAGTGTCAGTATGTTGACAGGTGTGGCGGCTGGTGTGATCCCATCACAGGAACACTTCTGAAAACATCTGTAGGGAAACAACAACTCTGAGAAAAGAGAAAGAAACTCAGATACGTTGTGACCACTTTATTTTTTTGTCAGAATATTTTGTGCGTCAATACATTTTGACAAAAACAAGTGCTTTTGCACAGAACATGAATATTAGGTGGCAGAAAAGTGGATGGAGTTCATCCTCAGTGTGAATTGCACTGTGAATTAAGGCATCAACCAACCAATGTCAGAGGGCAGTAGTTGGTCCTCTGCCTCCTCAGATGCAGCGTTTGCATCCCCAGCAGGACCTCAAACTGTCCTGACATCCTAAAATATGTCCAGAACCGGCTGTGGTAGAGCTTCAGGACCAGAAATATCTTTAGTTAGCCAGCTACAGTAGCCAAAGACTTGAAGGCGTGCCACGTTTTGATGTGACAAGGCCTTCAGGCTGTCTTTACCTTCTAGTTTTCTTTCTTAGTGTCTGTTTCTTTTCTATCTTGGACGCTTCTATCTTTTCAGAGTAAGAGGCAGTTTCTTACTCTGTGTCTCTGCTTGGTCTGTATTTCTCTCTCTGCTCGTATCTCTTTGCCTCCACCGTTATGTGTCGTTGCAGAGGTCTTGTATACACATATGCGCACTCAGTCCTGTGTTTCACCTCTGTGAAACGCTCTCAGGGAGGGCGAGCACTCTGCAATAAAGAGTTCATGGCCGTTTGATGCAGCTCGTTTGTTGAATACACATTGTTCAGCTGAGGGTCAAACTGGGAATTAAAGAATTAAAGAACACTGTTTTGTCACCTCACGACATCAAACTAAACGTCGTTCCAAACACTATCTAGATCTCCACCACTGAGATTCGTATTTTTACCATCCACTTTATTGTTCTGTTTGCAACTTTCCGTTTTCAATGGACATTGTTCAGCCAAGGGAGCAATTAAAAAAAATTAAAGAGTATAGTTGAGCTTTGATACAAAACTCCCCTCTAGATTTTTATTTTTAACACACTGTGCTGTGTTAAGGTAGAGTTTGCAAAGAGGACCAGACAGAAGCAACGTAAAGACACTAAAGTGTTTGAAAATTGAATGAAAGTCTCTATTGAGCAGCTACAGAACACAAGTTAAAATTGATCAGTAGGCAACATATTTGGAGTTCAGGGCTTTTCTATGAGCAGCACTGGAGGACAAGTGCAGTGTGTCGTATTTTCTCTTTTTTTTATCAGGGCTAAGAGTCTTTGTAAATGTCAGAGTTGGTAAAACCCTGGTGTATTTCACAGAACGTAGGTTTAATGTCATTAACAGAGCCCAAAGGTCAGCAGTGTAGATACGTGTGTGGTGGTCTGGATATAAGAGGGATATGTTCATGTTATCAGTCCAATCCTGGGCTTTTATCTCTGAGCTCACTGAGGACTCTGGGTCCTGGTCCTGGCCTTAGATAGACCACAAGTCTTATGTGTAATGGAAGGAAAAGATACAAAGGTGGTCAAGTTAAGAAGCTGATTCTGGTTTTTCTGTGTGTGTGTGGGTTTTAGTTTTGATGTCTGACCAGTGACGCCAACCAAAAACTGAGCACACACACACTCTTTCTCTGACTCACATGACCTTATCTTAACTTTCCCATCATTCAGCGGTCGTAACCTTTGGTTTTGTACCTCATTAAATTCATCCTCTGCTAAAATCAGTAACAGCCTCAAACGACTGTAAACATTTGGCAGTGAACCTCGCTACCATCAGTGATGTGAAGTGCAGCTTAACAGTTTAAGTCTTTCAGTTTTAGTTGAAGGAGTGTAAAATCAGCTGAACATGAAGTACATGGAAATATGGGAAATAAAGTTTAACAGCAACAATATTCTGACACAAAATCTGTTTAATTTTTCCAGCTTTGTTTCATCACTTAAAACTGGATTTAAACTCTGTACCATCCACCTTTTCTCACCTCCAACTTGTGTTTTAGGGCTTGCGTGATGTGTTTGAGAACTACTACAGAAAGCAGAGGAGGAAACAGGCTCGCCTCGTACTGCAGCCCCACTCTAACATGGTATGACCCTGCACCATCACTCTGTGTGTTTGTTTGTGTTTGCACGTTTATATCTACACACTCCTAACTCCTTACTCTGCCCTTCATCCCCTGCACACCCACACTCCTTAATCCATGTCAACCACTGTTATCATGAGGAATACTGGACTTTATAATACTTAAATTAGTTTATTATCTGGAAAAAGCCAGTTTATAACTTTGTTTAGGAGTTTTTATCATATTGCACACGTTTCCTGAAGTAATTCATGTTTCTGGTAAATTGAATTTGATATCGTTCATCCTGTAAATTTATCGTACAAGGCAAGTTAAGAACTATTTGATGCTGATTGATTTTATCTTTCTATACTTTTCTGCTGCCGATGCACTCCCTGTTTCTCCCATCCTTCCTTTTCCCCGATCTTCGTTCTGCCTTTCTTTTACATTTCTAGCATGAAACCTTGGAGGGATACAGGCGGTACTTCAATCAGATTGTTGGGTAAGTCTGTACTGTACTATTTTCTTATTGAAAAATAGAGAGTTGTAAAGGCAGGAGGTCCAGAAATTAGTTTGAATGGTGTATGATCAAAAATCTTCTCAACAAATCTGGTGAAAATTGATGGACAATCACTGAGGATGAACTCACTAAATGTCTCAGTATTGAACTACACCTTCATGGTTTTAGCCTTTAGCCTGTTTGTTGACATTTTCTCAGATACAAACAGCTCCTGTTCGCACTTTACTGTAGTTTTGATAGATAAAGATAAAGTCTATATCCGATGATGAGAAGGTCTGAAGTCAAGGTCAAAGTCTGAACCTATAAGAAGTGCATTTTGTCTATGATTTCTAAACTGATTTATGGATGTTTATCCTCAAACATCTGTGATCATGACGCCTCTGTTAAGAGGTTCAGCCCATCTGATTGTACCAGTGAGTGGTTTGATTTGTTTATCCGTTCATATCTGAATAATGCATTTGTTTCCCCCTTCATCCATCCACTTACAGTCTGTTATCCCTGTCTTTCTTTAATTCATCCATCACCCATCCACCTTTCCCTCCCTCTCATTGTCTAATCTACCCCATCCTTACATCCCTTTAGCCACCTCTCCACTCATCCATCCACCCATTGTAAACTTTCTGTGTAACTTGGCAGAAGCTCGAGTGAGAAGGAGAAGCTTCGAGCAAAAGCAAACACTCAGCGTTTAGTGACACCTCATTTCATTTCATTTTGACTGACCATTCTGACCATTTGACTTCTTTTCATCTCTCCTTCCCCCTCTGCCTCCCCTCCCCTCCCCTCCTTTTTTTTTTTTTTTTTTTTTTAACTTTTCCTCTCATCCATCACTCCATCTAAATTCTCTCCACTGTATTCACATACTCGGCGGTGACGATTGATAGAGTGTGTGTGATGGTGGTTGGCTTATTGCTGTTATTCCTTGTGTCTGTCTGGGCTGGAGTAGACGCTTCTATAAACACAGCTAAGGCTGGACAGTAACACACACACACACACACACACACACACACACACACACACACACACACTCACACTCAGGTCTGTTATTCCCATCTAAAGTGTTGGAAAGTGCCATCCCATGTCTCTCACCAGTTGCCGTTTCTCTACCATTTCTCTTAGCATTTCGTCATCTCATCATTCGTTCTTCCACTCTTTTCTCAGAAGAGAAACACTCTCTCAGTAACTTGAATTCTCCATGACAACTAGACATTGTATTGATTAAATTGCCTTGTGCGTCTTGTTTAGATTTATCAATCTATTCATAAAGGTTGGAGATTTACTCAAGATTATGACGGCTATCTGATAAGCCAGACAGTGTCAGGCATCAAAATCAATACAAAGACATGTTATCCAACAATAATTGAAAAAGTCTTCATGCTAAGAGTAAAAAGTAAAAATAAAAGGTTATGTCATGACATCTTATTTAAAATATTCAGAGCTGAGGGAACAAAAGATGTTTATTTGCCCTTTTCCTGGTTAAGGGGGCTCCATAATACCGGCCTGATGGTAACAGCTGAAAGGACTAGTAACTGACCTGACTCAGTGGCGTTTGGACTGAACCTGTTATCTTACTGACCTTGTCTGATAATCTGAGAAAGTTTTGTCTTGTGTTTAACAGTAACAATCTCCCAAAAACCTGCAGTTATCTACAACAAAATACAAATGACCAAGGTTTAATTAATGTCCTTCTACCTTAGTCCACAAACATGTCAATCACGCTTCGAAGACCTTACATTTTTAAGTGCAAACAAGATCAAAAGAAATCTGGTGAAACCTGAGGAAGAGAAAATGGACAGTATAAAAGAAACTGAAATTAACCAATTAAAAACAGTTTCAGTAACTTTGAAGGAAACATTTGCTGGTTCCGCCTTCTCAAATGTGAGGATTTGCTGTTTCATATAATCGTAAATTGACTCTTGGTCAGACAAAATAAGTAATTTAAAGACGTCATTTTGGGATCTGGGAACATGTGATGGGAATTAGAGGGTGAAATGGGAGTGGTCCCATCCCACTTCCACAGAAATAATCCTGTCCCGTCCCAATCCCAGAAGAATAGCCATGTTGTGTTTTTTGGCCTGAGTCTGTCAGATTCTGTAAAGCCGTCTATCCCATATCCTCCGACTCCTTCATTATTTGGCTGCACTGTGCATCTTTACCCACACAATAAAATAACATTTAATCCTTCATTCAAAACTTGATGATTGTGATTCCTGATTATTCTTGGTCCCACCTGCTCCTGTTGTCTTTTATTCCCTTCCCATCCCAGTCAAGTGATGAGTAGTGAAACTGATTCCCATCCCTGGGGAATCTCATGTGACCCACATGATTCCCGAAAAATGCCAGAGTCTAATGGGAATTTTTGCTTTTTTTTGAAATGATTAACTGATCAACTGATGAAAATAACGCAGCCCTAAAAATATTAAAACAGACTCATCACTAATTTTGAGACCAGATGACTGTCAGCCTCTGAAAGCATCCATCAGGCATTTCACTCCCTTTTCCCATGGTTTGATTGGCACAAAACAGGAGGAGGGCGCTGTTCTTACAGAACAAATAAAGCTTTCAGAGATTCTCAAAAGATCAAATTGTGGAAAAAGTTGAAGAGATCAATTGAAAATTCACTCCCAACATATTTAAACTCCTCAGTAATGACAAAGAGAGGGTTCGCCATGCACAGCCGGGCCACAAACCCGACCACAGTGTGGCTCATTGTGGTCTGGCAAGGCTCGGCGGGCAACTGATTTGACTGAGACATGTTGTCAGAGGACAAAACCCAAAGTAGCTTTGCAGCCGATTTGATCCATTTCACACAGGCATCATTTCAAGAAAGCAGTGCAACGTATGATTGACGAGTGCGGTTCACTGCCGAGACATGAGCAGCTCTTTACGCCCGATTCAGTGAACGCGCCATTTGCAGGGCTGTCATTGGTACTTGCAAATGATTTTCGAACAGTATAAACATGGTGGCTTCTCTGGAAAAGATGTCAGATTTCACTAAAGCAAACCAATGAGACACTTCTAGGAACACGAGGATGAAAACAGACTGTGCAGCTGAAGAATTATACTTCATCTGATATTGATAATGCCTGGTTTTAATGGATGCTCACAATGTTTACAGGTTTTGAGAGGTAGTAAGTTCACTTGTATTGTTGTAAACTACACATATTATGTGTATATTTGTGTGTTTACTATTGGACAGAGTCAGGGTGGCTGTTTCCCTCTATTTCCAGTCTTTATGCTAAGCTAAGCTAACTGCCTCCTTTCTCTAGTTTCATATTTAAGCAATATATGCAGGGATGGTATCGATCCTCTTGTCTAACTCTAATCATACAATGTATTTCTCAACCTTTTCCATCCGTCCAGGTTCTTCGTTGTGGAGGACCATGTTCTTCACACCACGCAGGGTTTGGTCAACAGAGCGTACGTGGAGGAGCTTTGGGAGTTGGCGCTGTCCAAAATTGTTGCCGCCCTAAGAACACACTCGGTAAAAGACAAATCACACGCACTCAATAAAATAAATAAAATGCACAAATTGCTGTCAGCTGTGTCAACAATCACACACTCACTGTCTGACTCACTCCTCAGTCGTACTGTGATGACCCCAACCTTGTGCTGGATCTGAAGAACCTCATTGTCCTGTTCGCTGATACTCTGCAGGTATGTGTGTTTGATTTACTCTAGCCTTTTTATTTCCATTTTGATATTTTTTTGCTTTTTGTTCAGGTATTTCAGCACATGCCAAGTAAGCTACATAACCCAGGAGGCCATTAAACTTGTTCAAAGCATGTTTTGTTGTTACAAAAATGAGCCGATGCCAATCTCTAAAGAAAGACTTTCTTTCTTAATTTGTATATTTATCCTTTACTTCAAGTATGAGCCAACCTGGATGGATTGAGTGTGATGGATGAGACAATGGCAGGATGAAGGGGGGAGATAGAGGAGGATGTGGGTTGGGGGAAATGTTCGGAGATGAGTGAGAGAGAACGAGGGAGGAGGAAGTGATGAATGGACGGTGCGATGCCCAAGAGTCGTTCACGTGAGGTGATGAGGTGCCGCTGAACGGATGAATTCACCCTCTTTTCCTCTCTCCTCTCATTTTAAAAGACATTTTTTCATATTTTCTTTCCATCAGCGATGAGAAAATGTCAATATGAGTATGAGCTCAGTATGAGCTATGGCTTCAACAAACATCAAGTTAAATCAACGCCTTAAGTGTTTTAAAGAAAAATAATCATCCCCATTTAAGAATTTACTGCATTTTCTATTGTGTCTGAAATGTTTCTGGTATTTTATCCACCTGAGACTATTTTGAATCCATATTTTACTATTTACCCATTTTATTCAGCCTCTTTTTGACATATTTTTTATTAGAGACCCATTTTAGTTTAACTTTAAAACCATACGCAATCTTAAGTTTAGCTTTTTTAAAGGTAGCGATGGACAGAGTTTTGTTCCCCTCAGCTCGGCCTCCTTGTTCATCCAATTTTTTGTTCAGGTGCAGCTGGACACTGACTGCTCGCTCTGCTCTCCTGTCCTCTCCTGCAGGGCTATGGTTTCCCAGTGTCACAGCTGTTCGACATGCTGCTGGAGATGAGGGACCAGTATGGAGAAATCCTGCTCAAAAAATGGAACATCACCTTCAGGTACCGATCGACAGGAGACGACCGATTCTGTTTTTCAGTAGCTGAGGTCATTTGTTTCTGAGTGCGTGCTGCACTGACCTTCGCCTCTGTAGTCGTTAAGGTCATGAGGGCACACCAAGTTTGTGTGACCGCTACACACTCTTACACAGTTACACACCAGTGCTGGTTTTGTGGGAAATGTCCTCGTCCTGGTTTTGAAGTTTTATGACCAGCGAGAGAGAGGAAGTGTTTTAAAGCAAACGTCCGGAACATTCTCTGCCCTTCAGAATGGGTAGTACCCTTACAAGACTGTGTGTGTGTGTGTGTGTGTGTGTGTGTATAAGTGTGTGTGTGTGTGTGTGTGTGTGTGTAAGCGTGTGTTTTTTGGGCTTACATGCCATTGTTTCACCATCGCTTTTGTCCAATGATACCAGTGGGACTTAGCAGCAGCGAGATCGGACAAACAAACACTCGCACTCCCTCTCTCCTTACCTTCTCTCTCTCTCTCTCTCTCTCTCTCTCTCTCTCTCTCTCTCTCTCTCTCTCTCTCTCTCTTTCTTTCTTTCACACAAACACACACACACACACACACACACACACACACACACACTGGGGAAGCCACAGGAATGTTGTGTTGTATTGTTGGAGAGAGAGCGCTCTCCGGTTCACGGCCTCTCCATGGAACGTTGGAACGTCCGAACTCTGGAGCGCCAACAAGAAGTGGGGGGTGGTGAAAGAGGGGAGGGTGGTAAGAAAACCTCAAGCATTAGAATGACCCCCAATGGGATGATTGTGTGTATATATATACACTATGTATATATATATATATACATTGTGTGTATACAGGTGGCATCAGTCGTTCCTGTTGACTTCTTTTGTGTCCTCTGTCATCACTTATCTGTGATTTATTGACTACAGGCAGGTGTTGGACCAAGACAACTACAGTCCAATCCCAGTCTCAACAGAGCAGGAGTACAGACACTACACTTCCCAGTTTCCCCTGCAGGACCCTGAACTGGAAAAGGTATAGAGCGACAGAGTAAACAAGGGAGAGTAGGATCAGGGTGCATTAAACAAGCAAATAAAGAAAGAGGGGAGGAGGCTACCTTGAGCTTGTGTGTCTGTATGATGTAAAATCTGAGTAAAATCTCACTTAATCCTTTTATTTTTTGCTCTATTTCCTCCAGCTTCCCTTCCCCAAGAAGCTCCCCTTCTCCGAGTTTGTGCCAAAAGTCTACTGTCAGCTCAAAGAGTTCATCTACGCCTGTCTGAAGTACTCTGAAGATCTGCATCTCAGGTACACTTGCACACAACAGGGGAGTGTATCGACGACCTCCGATGCACCTTTTTTCCTCCTCCATCACTTTTCCACACGCCCGTTCAGACACAGCAGACTTTCCTCGGCCGATCGGTTCTTTCCATTCGGACCGGGGATCTTTGTCTCATTAGATTTGGACCACATGAGGACAGACACACAAGCACACACACACATGCCACAACTCGGCAATCAAGTCCAGCTTCTGTTCCATGTTCTGTGGAGGTTAAACAGTAACCTTCTGAGTCAGTGTGTGTGTGTGTGTATTGGTTACGGTTGATGGAAGAATTAACTAAAACAATGCAGCTACTTTTCTACCGAGGAGACGAGCAATCAGGAAACAACTTCTGCTGTCCAGAAGTATTCCACAAGGCTGGGACTCGGCCAGACGCACACAAACATGCACACAAACACACACATACACACTCTGAACAACATGCATGCAGACAAACATACATACATGCACACACAGGAAACTTGAGCTGCCTATGTAAACTTATAAAAACTCAAGACACAAATGCTGCAACAGATGAATCTGCATGTTTTGTGGGGAGACGCACAACTGTCACACACATTTTAAACAAAAAACCCACAGTGAAACCTCCTGTTTGATGTGTGTTATTAGCGTCAACTGTGCTTTGTTTGGTGGTTTCAAACTCAGTAGCATTTTTGTCTTTTTATACTCCCCTCGGGTTGTGTGTTCTTTCTGAATGAGTGTGTTTGTTTTGAGTCCAATCCCTTTCATTTCCGTGTGTCCACTTTTAAGAATTTGTGCACCAATTAATTTTTTTGTGTAGGTGCACTTTTGTAGATGCGTCTTTTTTAAATGTGTGTATTGGTTGAGTGTGTCGACTCTCTGTGGGGGCTGGGAACCAGGGAGGTACCGTTGATCCATGACCGGCGGAAGAAAAAGAGACAGAGGCCAGAAGGAGGAGGAGTGATTGGAAAAAGTCGTCTAATCAAAAGGAAAGGAGTCGGTTTTGGACGGGATGAAAAGAATCAGTCTTTGTGTATTTGTCTCAATCTGTATTCAGACATTTACTAGGCTGTGATGGGATGTAAAGCGCCGATCCAGTTGGTGAAACACTGTTCTTCTATCTAGTTTAAGGAAACCTGGATTTAAATCAGGTTGCTAGAAATAAGCACAAGAAACGTGCTATTGGATATGTACAGCCCCCTTCTTTTTTCATTTAAAATTAGCATGTGACTCATTGAAAAATCTGGCTTACAGGGTTTTCTTTCTTTAGTAGACAAAGCTGGTCTATTAATATGCAAGACATTGATATACAGGACTCAAAACCACAAAAAAAAAAAAAAAAAAATCAAAAGCATAACTGGAAATCTAATAGAAAACATCCACAACATCACAGACATGACTAAAATAAGATAAATAAACACTTAAACCCACCGCAACAATCTTTTTCTTTTTCAACCTTTCCTGGTGTTAATTTTAGTGTGAGTCATGGGAAAAAGAAGTTGTAAAATCAGGTATCTTGGTGCTTTTTGACGATATGTTCCTTCTATTCGACGAAAAAGTCCCAGACAGACCTAGTTTTTCAAGCAACAAGTTTCCCCTCCGGTCTCTTGCTGACCAGAGAGAACTAATCGCTCTTCTCAATCAAGAGTAATGACTCCCCCAACTATTTGACCTGGCTTGATTTCTTACGGTCACGCACACACTGCTATCTTGTTACTGCAGCGGCATGCACAGGTCCGGATGCAGATGGGACGACGGAGCTGGGATTGTGGTCATTGATCCCCCTCAACCTCTGACCTCAACCTCTGTTCACATTTCTAATTTAGGCGGAAATTGAGGACGCTTGAATCGTCTAAAACATGACTGACAGACTCCGTTGTTTTGGCTTCCAAAAACAATGTTTGACGAAGACCCGGGTGGTGGTTTGGCCAGGGCTTTAGTGAGGAAGATTGCTCAGCTCTGTGATGTTTCAAGAGGAGCAGGAGATGAGGTGATGTTGGCATGAACATTTGTGGGAAAGACATCAACCTGTAGAACTGGGCTCACAGCCAGAGTAGTTGGGAAATATCTGGAAGATGAAACAACGCCTTGTTTTTTCTTCTTTTTTTTTGTTGTTTTTGGAGCTGCCACACTCCAAACAGATGCCCAAGCTCCACACACTCAACCCCAAACTTTGGTCCAGCTTTTTAGAAGACGTTGGTGTGAATGTGTCGAACTGCGAATGTCTAAGCAGGGTGTTGCTGAGAAAGAGCAGCTCGCTCGCCCAAACCCCCCCATTCGAGGTAAAAGACTGGAAAGAAAACAGGCAACTCGTGGATGGAAGCGAGAACAATCTCTGGCCACGTTTTTCCACACAAGCGAAGACAATCAAGTGATTCAAAATCAAATTGCGTTTGTCGATCGAGCTGGCTGTTTGATCACAAACACTTCCACATGAGATCCTGCCGCTGCCGACCTCGTGCCAAAGTGCTTTTACAACTGGTTTAATGAAGCCTTGTTCCCAGTTCCCACTAATCACAGGCTTTGTTTTGGAGTTGGCACAATGTTAAGCCAATCACAGAAACAAAAACAGGCGTGCATGTCTTACAGAGACTTTTTGGTTGAGCTAATCTTCTAATTTAGCGATGCTGTTACATTTCATTTCACTGTCAAATGTGTTGTAATATTAATAATGTTCGTAAGTCAGTCAAGTCCTGACGTCTCGCTGGAGGTGCTAGCTTGTTTTCAGAAGTACAATGGTGCCATCAGCAGCTTTTCCGAAGTGCAATCAAGCTGTTACGACTAGGGATAGGCATAATTAATAAATGACTGAATATTGATCATTGAGAACTTTGTAGCTCACATGGACGTGAAACGTCTTCAAGAAACCTAAAAGAGATCCAGTTGCCTTCAACTCTAGCACCTTAGATTATCATGACCTGGGAACTGAGAACCTAAACAGAAAAAACCAGCAGGAGGCGCAGTTAAAATTTAATAGAGAAAACTGAGCTGCCTTCGAGAAATCGAAGGTAAACATGAAGAGAGCAGGGACCATATCAAGCTAAGAAATCATGAAATTCATCATAAACATTGCAATGCACCCATACTAGTGACAGCCATGGTCAGAGGCATTGTTTTCCAATCGTCCGTTCGTCCATCAAGTTCTTGTGAAAGCAATATGTCAGTAACACCTTTAGGGAATTTCTTCAAATTTGGCACAAACGTTCACTTAGACTTGAGGATGAACTGATTAGAATTTGATGGTCAAAGGTCAAAGGTCACGGTCACTGTGTCACCTCGTCTTCTTGTGATTGCAACATATCAGGAGCGTTCAGAGAGAATTTCATCTCGATTAGGATTCCGTGGCCAAAGGTCAAAAACTAATTTTTTGGCGTCTTGAGTTCAATGTTTCAGGAACACCTCGAGGGAATTTCTTCTCATTTGGCGCAAACGTTAACTTGGACTCAAAGATTGTAGAAAATGATCTCATAGTAGCCGCTCTCTAATTTCACACTGTGTCAGTCACATTTATTTAAACGAGCGAGCAGCCGAGAGGCTGAACCGCAGTGACATTTAGTTTGAGAACTGCTGTCTTGGTGACAAATGACGTAGGAAGTCGTGCGACGGAGCCATTTGAGGGCCGGGGGGAAATATGACTGGAACTCAGTTTTTGCCTGCCACTGTGTGTGCATACACACACTTAGGCAGACACACACACAACAACTACACACATGTCCACTCAGTCAAACTGTCCATCTTCCAGACATCAGGAGAAACAGGGAAAGGGAGCAGGGTGTACTTGGCTTGCAAACTGATGACCGCAGTTGATTTCTATTATATGTGAGGACCCCTACGTAGCATAGACACTCATTGTGTGTCTGTGTGTGTGTTTGCACGTTTCTTAACACTGTCCAGAGTGTGTGTGTGGCAGTACAGTACGTGCATACCTGTGGCTTCCTGGCTACGTGCGCTCTAACCCCTCACTGTTTTCTCTGCTGACTCTGTCGTTTCTTTTAATTATTTTTTTTGTTGTTGTCACTGTTGTCGCTCTTTGTGTATTTTTAGCAAATACCTCTGCATGTACCCTCGTTGTGCTGTAAACATGGCAGCACCGAAGACACTTGGCTTCCCATTTTTAACCACCGTGCATTTATTGTGACTGATGGTGGCGTAAATATAATGAAATTCAATCTGAATTCTGCGGTGTGTGTCTATATTTGTACGTGCGTGTGTGTGTGTGTGTGTTGGAGTTCACTATAATACATTGACTTTTTGCCACTCTCTCTCCACACACACACACACAGACACACAGACACACACACTCCATTTTTGTCCACTCGGCACTTCTGCCGCTCCAGGAATTTTTTCCCCCCCTGCTCTGAATTGTCGGAACGTTTTTAGGATTCCTCCGCTTTTTTGGAAACGGACTGAGTTTGGAATTCCAGCTCTCTCTCTCGCTCTCTCTCTCTCTCTCCCTGAGGCGACACGGTGTATTTGTGTGTGTCTGTGTGTGTCTGCGTGTGTGTGTTTTTGCTCTTAGGTTGAATTCCAGGCACAGACAATTTACTGATTTGGTTGGAATGTGTTTGTTACCCACAGGGCTCTGGAATCACACAAAACACAGATTCCTCCTTCATCATCATCATCATAATCTCGCAGCGGTGGAGAAAGTGATTCGCTTACATTTCGGCTGATTATCTCCCTCTATCTCTCTGCACGATGTGTGTTTGACCTCCTCTGACCTTTTATGTGTGTGGGTGTGTGTGTTTTGTGTATTTACAACCCTCGGACTTCTCATACTTCAGGTTGTTGCTTCCAGGAACCAGTTATTAAACAGGAGGTGATGCTTTGTTGCCATGAAAAACCTCACTAGACTCCCCACTAAAATTGTGTCTGGGTTTCTTCACCAAACATCACCCACATTTCAAACATAACAAAATCGATAGTATGTCAGACATTCCGTAAGTGGGTCTGATTAGCCGCCATAAAACTATTGTTTTAACAGGGAATTTGACTCTCAGGCGGCCTGCACGCTGTCTTTATTCCTCGTTGGCCGAACAGAGGTGGTAATTTTATGACTATTTACAGTCTGCAGAGGACTGCAGTGGGTAGATATATTCAGAGGCAGGTGACATAATTGAAAAATAGCACTTCAGTCTTAAAATTTCCTTTTCCTATTTGTTCTGTGGTGGGCAGAGTAAACAAAAACAGTATTCAAGTAAAAGTACTGTTACTTTATAATATAATGACTCAAGTAGAAGTAGAAGTACTTACAAAAATAACTGCTTGAGTAATCTACAAACTTACCTAACCTACTCAAGCTCATTCATTCAAATGACCTTTTCCCGCAGTAAAATTTAGCCTAACTTTGGAGTGTTATTTCATCCCCTGGCCGATAACCTAGCATGACATCCTTGGTATGTATGGATTCCTTAGATTGTCTTTCATATGATATATGTAACCTTAACAATGAGCCTGCTACACGCTCTGAAATAATGTACGTCGTTCCACCTGGGGGACAGGGGAAGACTCTCAGAGCAACTGGTCTTTCGTCATGTTTCCGAACTCAAGCAGGGATTTCCGTAACTGCGTCATCGGACGTTTGGCTCTTAAGTAATCAGAGAAACAAGCTGTCCTGTATCCGCTGAAGACCACCAGAAAAACTCAGATTTTTTTAATGTAACACTACTTTATTCTGTGTTTTTTCCAGTTTTAATCATCGGGTCTGTTTGTTTTGGAGCGGTCAAGACCTCCTGGTAAAAACCTCATGAACGGCAAACACGGAAGGAATCTCAACCTACAAACTTGACACGCAATGACTTGTATGAGTCGTTCAACAATGCAACAAAAAAAAAACAACAAAACTTCAGCTAAATTATGTTTTTTAGGACAACGTTAGACATCTGATGAGCCTGACAGTTAACAACATGGTGATGTGCTCATTCGACTTGGCTGACATTTAAAACTTTTTCCAACTGCAGACTGAGAAATTCACTTAAACTGTTTGTTCTGGCTTTCAGACACCGCAGCAGCAGCAGCTTCTCTCTGCAAGAAATGAAAGAAAATCACTTCTGCACAGTCACTGATTCTCTGTTTGTGTGTGTGTGTGTGTGTCCTCAGCTCCACGGAGGTCGACGATATGATCCGCAAGTCGACAAATCTGTTGTTGACCAGAACCCTCAGCCACTGTCTGCAGTACGCCATTAAGAAGAAGAATGTCGGGCTGGCTGAGGTACTCTGTGTGTATGAGTGTGTGTGTGTGTGTGTCCTCAGTGTGTAAATGCTTGTAATAATGCTCTCAGAGGGAACAAACTAATGTTGATTGCACAACTCGAGTGTAACTCCTCGAACGGTCACTCTCCTCAACATTTCCAGCTCATTTACCCTCGCAAAAACACAACATTTCCTCTTTCCTCTGTTGTTTTTGTTGTTGTCGTCGTTGTCATAACTGTGCAGAACGAGCTGTGATTTTTTTTACTTTCCACACTCTCCACGCCGCGTTTGTTTTACATGTCCGACGATCTGCCTGGAGACCAAACAGTCGTTAATTTACAGGAACAGGATGTAATGATAAGGTGGCTGTGTTATGGAAAATTCAGCGTGTCTGCATCCTTTATTAGGGAAGTTCATCAAAAATAGAACAGAATTTCCAAATAATGAGGAAGACAGATGTCTGAATGGAGGTTTATAAATGTCAATCAACTGATTATTGTAGAAAATAAACATATCTGTGATTTTTTGTGATTTTTTTTAGAATGTATTTTTGCTTGAAAATGTTCCTCCTCATCACCTTTTCCAAAAAGTGGGATCAAATGAAAGAAAACATGAATGAAGATAAAAGACCAAGCTGACCTCTTGGCATTTACTGTCTTGTCATAATTGTTATTTAAAGAGAAACTTTGTCAGAAAATAGTAGAAAA
Organism: Lates calcarifer; assembly: GCF_001640805.2. Lineage (NCBI taxonomy): Eukaryota > Metazoa > Chordata > Actinopteri > Centropomidae > Lates > Lates calcarifer. Next base: position 12,985,569 of record NC_066846.1, read on the forward strand.
TTTAAAAAGAGCAGGAGAGGAAATATAACGATCAAATGTTATCTGTATAATCAGACATGTAGGAAACTTTATGTTTATATTCAGGGGTGCATTTGGTTTTTATGTCTCATTGGCTCATCTTAGGTCCAATTTCATGGAAAAATTGCCTGTATGTTGACAAATGACGGTGTCATTTTTGTGTCTTCTGTTTGTTTGGTTGGTTGGTTGGTTGTTTACTTTCAGTTGGTGCAGGTGATCATTAACACCACCCACCTGGAGCAGAGCTGCCACTTCCTCGAGGAGTTCATATCAAACATCACCAATGTTCCTCCCGACACAGTGAATGCCACCAAGCTGTATGGGACCTCCACCTTTAAGGTAAACACGTTGTTTCCTTCCTTCCTTTCTTTTTTAATGCTTGTATTTTATTTTCATACTTCATTTTCTTTTGTTATTATGTCTCTTTCCTCCTTCCCTTCTTTATTTTCCTCCTGTTTTCTAGCTTTTTTCCAACCTTTTTCTCACTCTTTTCCCTTAATTTAATGTCCCTCGTCCCTCTTTTTAAAAGTAAATCTTCCTTCCTTCCAAAATAAAATAAATCTGACAATACTTTTCCTGCAGGATGCTCGTCACGCGGCGGAGGCGGAGATCTACACAAGCCTGAACGCCAAGATCGACCAGTTCCTCCAGCTGGCTGATTACGATTGGCTGGCGGCAGTGCAGGGAGGCGGCACTCTGACTGCGAGCGACTACCTGATCGACCTGATCGCTTTTCTGAAGAGCACCTTCAGCGTCTTCACCAACCTGCCTGTTAGTACACACACCACATCACTACTGCTCCCATAGCAACATGTTAAAAGCAGGGTTTTGCTATCGCTACATAGGGCTGGATCTGGAATTGCGATTGAGATGATAAGGTCAGGGCATTTTTATTCTAACAACCTATCACATGGCAGCATTAACATGACAACAGCCAGTCAGGCAGTAGTTTTTGGTTGCATGTTACCCACCCGTCTTTGGAAAATAAAGTGCTGAATTGAAGGTATGAATTCCCAGACAGGAAGTACTTTTCACAAACTACCGACTGACTAATTTTTACCTCTACATAGAAGGTCCTATCAAAGAAAACTGTGATCGTAGTCATCACAGGTTTTTGTTTCAGTTACATTTTCATCATATTTTTTGCCAGATCGCCCAATCCTATGGCTACATAGCAAACGTTAGCATTAGCAGCTGTTTACTTATCAAGAGCTCCAGGTGTTGCTAACTTGTTAGCATGCGTCGTCAGATTATAAACCTGGAATACGTAGACATGACTACAGACTGTGTGTGTGTTGATGTGCGTTATATAAGCTCACTCAGCAGTCTCTCTCTGCATGTTAGCATGAGACATCACAGGGCCGGACAATCTGCTTTAGTTCGTTAGAGTATCAGCTTGTTACGGGTTAGATCGTTAACATGGGGCTCGTTAAGCTCATTAAAGGGTGAGCTGGTCAGGTCAGCAGCACCAGATTATACGCCAGCTCTGGCTATTGACTCTACAGCCCCAACTGTAATGACATTATATGCTCAATCAGGATTTTATATTGCACCATTAACAGTACAGAAAGTAAATAAGAAACGGTCTCAGATTTTCCCAGAAAATCAACTATACGACGCAACATTAAGCATTTCCTGCTCTAATTGAAAATCAAGTGCTCAGTTTTAGGCCACTGTGCTAATATTCAGGATTATTAATTGTTTCAAGCTGCTTGTGATTTCTTACATTTGATACGTTTTGTAATCCTTAACACTGTTTTCACCCCAAAAGTGTCGACTGGCAGCCTCTTTAGCGGGTTTAACGGGATCGTGTGACTTATAATTTAATTTCCAAAGGGATAATTAGAATATATGATGGTTTGAGAACTGTAGTTTCTTACAAATATATCGAACAGTGAACTGGACCTGAGCCTGAGATTCCTGGATTTCTTCTGTATTTTAATCTATCGCTCTGCTTTCTTGCTCTCCTGTAGTATCTCCATACTCTTTCCAAAATCCATGTGACCCACACTCTAGCTCTGCTCTGCACATGGGCAGTTTTCAAGTCACTGCCAACGCACAAACACACTCACACAAACACTCACACCGACTGGCTTTAGGATGATTGCGCACACAGATTTGGTCGAAGCGGGTCACAAGGCCAAATGGCCACACACACTCGATGGTTGAGCTAAGTGTTTTCCAGCACTTCTAAGAGGCTTTTCCTTGCGCCCCCGCAAGCCCCGGACATGACCCCGTCACACACACTTTAACACACACGGTGTGGGGGCCTCCTAAGTAGATCAGATGCTATGGATCTAAAAAGCTGGGTGGTATGACCCTCGAAGACAGAGGTGATCGTATAGAAGAGTAGAGTTACTCAGAAATGAATTAGATACTACTGATGGGATGGCTGCTGCCCCTGCTTCTACTCCTTTACCGTACCTCTGTTATTCAGGTCTTAACGGACAAAAATCAGAAAGTACAGGACTGTCATGACTGTCTCAGTCCTGTAAACTGCAGCAGGTCCACACAGACTATAATTACTCATGTCGTTACCAATCACTGCAGACACTATGGTTTGTGTGTGTAGGTTAAGAAGTGTTGCCTCCAGATGCTGCCACCTTTACCAAACAAAGAGATTGCCTCATAAATGTTGTCAAGTTCCCATTTGGCGTTTTATATCTGAAATATTGACAAATGGGTTGCAGGTTATTTTTCTGTTGATAAAGTAGTCATAGCAGTCATTTCACCTTTCGAGTTTTTATCACTGTTGCACCAGAATCCTGAATTTAATTTCTCTGTATTTACATTTTTCTCTTTGCTTTTCTTTTGGGTCAGTTTTGACGACTTGATTTGCTAGTCATGCATACGACTATAGTGCGTACCACTACTGCTACTACTGCCGATGATGCTGCCTCTTCTAGTACCACTACAACTACAGTTTCAACTAGAATCACCGCCTCATGATTATATGTGTCTGCCAACCAGTGTTCAAGTCACCATGTTGAGAAATTTATGTAAAACGTCATCCCTTTATCCTTTTAGACATTTGTGTGAAATTTTGTCATAATTAGTGACTGAATTCAAGGTCACAAATGTCCTTGACCTTTGACCTTTATCCACCAAATTGTAATCAGTTCATCCTTGAGTCCAAGTGAATGTTTGTGCCAAATTTGAAGGAATTCCCTCAAGGCATTCCTGAGATACTGCGTTCAATATAGATTTTATTTGTAAAATTACACCGTGACAAGTCACAGTAGAACTCCAGTAGAAGAGAATAGAACAGAGTTTGGAGGGGAGGGGAGGTGGGGGTGAGGCCAGAGAAGATTTGAGGTGTTGGAGGGAGACCAAGAATCCAGGAATAAGTGATTGTTTTAAGTTTTTATGACTGTGAAGAACAAAATCTGAGGGGTTATACAACCGAGACGAACACACACACACACACACACACACACACACACACACTGACACCGTGACGCAGCAACATTCCTGCAACGAGTGTGTGTGTGTGTCTGTGTGTGTGTTTGTGCCTGTGTGGCTGTTTTAACAGCTCTGAATTCGACTAGTTGGAAGCAGACGTGCGCTGAGGAAACTCGGCAGGCTCACATTTCTTCAGCAGGGTACGCAGACACGTCCGTCGTCCCAAGTTCTCACAATAGAGGAAAGTTGTTGTCCCGTCCAAGAGCTAATAATACCTGCTCCGAGTTCAACGCTAACGTACTAAATACTCATAATCGAATTGAGCTCAGATTTAAAAGATGGAACCAGGAGAGAGGGGGCGGGAACGTAGAGAAAAGGCCTCGGGGAGTGAAAATAATCACATGAAAATTAGAGAAGGAAGTTTTGGACCTTTAACACTCCAATTTTACGGCTTGTAAGCTCCTTGATCGTTTTTCTGAGAGGGTTTTGGCGGCTCTGCGCGTCCAGGAGTTTCTCCGAAAAGCGCCAGACAAAGCCAGATTAGCATCGTCTCTCTCGAGGGGCAATAAATACAGAGGTGGAAAAAGCTGCCAGTGGCCCTCGCGGCAGTTTGATGGAGGAGCTTTATTTCCATGCAGTTGTTACACCCCCTCAAGTTTCCCTTCAACTTTTCATTCCTCCCATTAATAACACGCAGGTTTCAAATGTTTTGCCATCCGCTAAATTTCCCGGTTTATGTTTCTTGCCGTAGGGAACACCAATAGAACACGCTACCTTACCGGTGAGTATCTGGGTTGCTGTGGTAACGGAGTGATGTTTACCATCCCCCCACCCCCCGCCCCTCTGCTGACTGACCTTTTAACCCCTTAAATTTGACCCCAACCCTGCCTCCAAGAGTTGATCAACCAGCATGAACAGGAAGTGATGCACGTTTGCCTGAATATGTGTTCATGTACTCAAGATCTCTGCCCCCCAAAACCAGGGAGGGAAATCCAGCCTCGTTTTGTTTACGTTTACGCTAATGTACCAGAAAGTTTGGCAGGTTACAACATCATTTGGAGGTCCTGCTGGTACAGCTAACCTCCTAAAACTTTATTTATTCAGTTCAATAGCTGATATTTAAGACAAGAGCATGCTTTCCTCCACATTTGAGTCATGAAACGGTCTATCATGAAACAATAAAAAATGAAAAGCCAACAAAAAAAAAGATCTATTTACCACTCGTTCCACTAGACAAAAAGAAATTTCCAACCCTGGTGTCTGTCGGATCAAATGTGGTTTCAAGTCCTTGAAGTGAAGCTGCTTGCACTGGCTCTTTGTGTGTGTGTGTCAAGGTTGCTTTCAAAGAGAGAAAACACTCACAAAAATGCACCCAAAACCCCAAAAGTCCAGACTTCATTTTTGTGGTGTTTCTTGAGTGACATGAACAAACACCTGCCATAATGCAGCAATGTGCGATTGTTCCACAAGAATAAAATCTGGAGCTTCTCCCTTTATGGTGATTTGAAGGTTGGACTTATGTGAATTTAAGTCTTGAACACATGAGTAGATTCCCGTTGTTTTTTTTTTCCAGGTCGTGAATCAGAATAAGCACCTGTAACCCTTCAGATTCATCCTGAATGCTCCGTCACTATCGTATTCCCTGCCACAGATTTAGTCGAAGAACTCTAGGGTGTCGCAGATCAGTATCATTTTTTCTTTTCGCTCTGATCCCACCTCTTGACTTTTGGCTGCCCCCCGACTGGCTGTTCACTTGACTGACAGGTTTCTGGATGGATGGAGAGCATATTATACACCGTGTCGAATCCCTTCCAGGAGTTGTGAATCAGTGCGTTATGGCATTGTGAAGCGCCGGCTTCACCTCGCTGTTGTGTGTTTCTAAGTCGACCTGCCTGTATGCGTTGTGAGGCTAGGGGTTGAATTCAGCCGGGAGTGCTTCAAAAACAAGCCGTGTCCAAAATGGAAGACGCACATCAATCTGTTACTACAGTGAAAACTTTCACACATGAGGTTCTGGTTGTTCTGATAAATTTGTCAAGAGTCTTCTGAGTCCTTTTTATTTGAGGTTCCAGATTATATTTAGCACAAACATGATCTCACACAGCCTCAGATGTGGAAATATCTCACGCAAAACATGTTAACTTGAACCCTCGTTGTGTTTATTTGATGGTATATGGTACCTGCTCTGCCTCCCAGTATTTGTAAATAACTTGTCACTGTCAATGGCGATCGCTAGCACAGCTAACTGAACAGGACTCGAGATAGTAGTGGGTTTGACCACACACAGACAAATGAGTTTACTCTGAAAATACGACTTCTTTTGACCGCAGAAGTTGGATTTGAACACGATTTTGAGGAGCTTAATTAGACTCCAGGAAAATTTGCTTTAAATTTTAAATCTGCGCTAATCAATACTTTCATATTAACAATCGATCAGATGACAAAGTGTGTTGTGAAAGGGATCATTCGTGGTGGCAAACCCACAGATAATTTAGCCCCACACATTTTGGCATCATGTTTTCAAGCTGCATTAGTCAACATCTGGCCACTAGAGGGCGACAAAACAGACGTATTGTCCCCTTAAAAAGTTGTTTGGGTTGACGGTTGAACAACATTATCTGTGTTTCTGTCCACCTGATGTTTGTAAATTTGAATTTCACCCTTATTTTAGCTCTGGTTTGGTCTCCACCAACTAAAAAGTTGCTGGTTTGATGCCAACTTTGCCTGAATCACACAGTTAATGTGCTGTAAAACCAAAACAATGAGCTTAAAATGGCTGTAAAAAGTTGTGTAGAGCTACAAGAGGCTGCTTTCACATTACCTGTAGCCATTTGATTTAATATTAATAATAATAATATTGATTAATGGAGCTTTAAAATGTCTTAAACTGTCAAATTTCAGCTCCTGAGCGTTGAAATGTGCCAGGAGAAAGAAAGATATTTAGCATATTTTACTGTCTTTCTCATCTGTCTGCATTCCTCTCTTTACTCCTCCTTTTCCTTCCTCTTTCCCCCCTTTTCCCTTCCACTCCTCCTCCCCCGTCATCTCGTCTGACCCGGGTCAGTCTCGTCCCCATCCTCTCCCCTCACCTCCTTTTCTCCCCTCCACCTCGCCTGCTTTCTTTCTCTCTCTTGTCTATTTGTTCAGCCGTTAGCAGCTGAGTAGCTTTTAATGAGCTCTTTGATGAACGTCTCTCGTTAACTGGAAGGAGGGATGGAGGGATGGAGGGATGGAGATGTTGGTGCTGTGTCCATTCCTCTTTATCTCTCCTTTGTTTCCTCTGTCCTTTTTTTTTTTTTTTTTTTTTTACCTGTTTTCCTTTTCTCACCTTTTCTTTCTCTATCTTTCTATCTCTTCATTCCTTTTTCTTCCCATTGTTTCCTTCCCTTTTAGCCGTTCCTCTCTCTTCAGTCCCTCCTTTCCTTCCTTCCTATTTTCACCTTTCGTCAACCTTTTTCTTTCCTTTAATTTCCTTTCTCTCAGTCTCTCCTTCTTTCTTTTCTTTCTCCTGTTTCCTTTCTTCCTTTCTCTTCCCTTTCTATCCTCACCTCCCCTTACCTTTTCCTTAACTCACCTTTCATCATTATTCTTTGTTTCACCTATCATCACCTTTTCTTTCCTCATTTGTTTCCTTCTTTACCTTTCTTCTACTTCTTTCCTCTTCTTCTACCTTCTCTCCTTTCCTTTTTCCTTCTTTATCTTTCCTTTCCTTTTTCTCTTCTCTTTCTTTTTTAACTTTTCTTCCCTTCCCTTCCTTTTCTTTACTTTTATCTCTCCTCTCTTCACCTTTCTTTTCCTCTCTTCTTTTCCTCCCTCCTTCCCTCCATCTCGCCCTCAGGCTAATCGTTCCCAGTCGTCTGTATTGAAACTCTGAGACGACGCCAGACTGGACCTACCTGTGTGTTTCTGTGTGTGTGTGTGTTTTTTGTGTACTTGTATGTGTGTGTGTGTGTGTGTGTGTGTGTGTGTGTGTGTGTCAGTCAGCCCAGGTTCAGGACATGTAAATAGAATTAGCCCATTTCACGCTCAATCTCACCCCTATGATAATTGACCCCTGGGGTTGTGTAGCGTGTGTGTTTCTGTGTGTTTTTGTGTATGTGTGTGTACATAGTTCAGAGGCCGGCGTCGTTTTGGAGGAGGATATCCGGCCCGGTTGTAAGGTGTGTGTTTCTTGAACATATGTGCTCGCACGTGTGTGTAATTTGATTTTCCCCCCTTTGAGGTGAGGGCTGCCTCCAGACTTCTTTTCCTCGCGGCTACAATGGGATCTTTCTGCCGCTGTCGGGTTTGTTATATAAGATAAGATGAATTTAACGGATCTCCTGAGGAGGGAAATCGGTTTATTACGAGTTGAGCTGCTGCCTGGAGAACAAACAGAGGAAATGATATTCAAGTATGTCGCTGAAATTAAGAAATTACTCTATTAGTTTGTTAAAGAAAGCCAAGAATTTGAAATAATGTGTCTATTAATGTGTGTGTGTGTTTTTTCAATCGCTTAATTACTTTTTTATAAATTTGGAAATTATTGAGGGATATTCCAGGAAACTCGTGGAGTTTGGTCATTTCTCATGTTTTTTTTTCAAAGGGATCAGTTTTCAGGGATATTGATGTGTTGTACAGCTTGTTTCAGGCATTGTTCATTTATTAATTTCTGTGCATTAGCTGGTGGTTTTCATCCAGACCTGTACTGGAAACCAGACTATTAACCTTTTGAAAAGGATTAACACACAAGAATGGAAAAACGTGCTGATGTTAAAATGAAAAACATACCATAAAGTAGCCCAGAAAAATTCAACTGTAACTTGTTGATTTCGTTGTAGGAGCCTTGGTGATACAGGGATGACTTGCAGGGCTAGCTGGTGAGCTAACATGCTAGGCTAGCCGGGTCGTTAGCATCTTCTTTCTATTTTTTCTCCCATGGACTCTTTACTTTTTTGTTTTGTACATTGTACATCAAGTAAAATCAAGTCACATTACAAACAAGTCATCAAAACAGAGCTAGTTAGCTAGCTAACTGTCAGTTAGCAGCGGTGGTTAGCTTAGTCGTGTACAGGAAGGTAAGTTCACACAGTTTATTCAAAATTAGTATTTGTACCATTGAAAACAAAACAATGGAGTAGTTTATACTCCAACAGAGGGCTGGTTAAATTAAAGTGGACTGAGCTTGTTAGCCTGAAAGCTTGTTAGCTTGATAGCTTTCTCCTTTTTGTTAGGATGATTTGCCGTTGGTCAAAAAAGCCAGTTTGTGTATCAAAGATCACAACAGTTGAACTTGACATGAAAGAATGTGTGGATTTATCAACGAATGTTGTGATTTAATTTAAATTAAATGATTTTGCCATGAAATTGTTCAGTTTTAATGCTGATATATTGGGGGCTTAAACCATGTAACTTCATTTTCAAACAGTGCTAATAACTGAAAACATAAAATATAACAAGTTAAAATCATTTTCTATATTTACAACAAATACCAGCAGTTTAGTATAAGTCATATAATAAAAGATGAAAGTTTTAACAGAAATAATTCAGGATAAATGGTCAGTTCACTTGTTCTCTCTCTTACAAAGGCAAATTTTCAGTGTGTTTTACATCAGTTGACAATGTGAGTGTAAAAATAGAAAGCATTAATACTAGTGCAGACGACAGAGAAGACGTTTACAAACACTGAGCTGTGTAAACACACACGGTGTCATAACATGATTAAAACAGATTCACACCAACACTTAAAGCTAAACATTAAACATAATTACACACGTGTTTGTCTGACTGCGTGTCTGGTCTCGTGTGATTAATTAAGGTGATTAAACGTGCAGGTCTGGTGTGTGTTCAATCAGCTGAAGGTGTGTTTGTGTGTCAGACGGACACGTCAAAGTCTCGTCAAGGTTAATTTAGGTATTTTTATGTTTGTTTTGTTTTGTTTTTGCTCCTTATTTCACACATAAAGACATTAATTAAAGGGGTTAAGATGATTTTTTAATAAGTTTTTGTTTCTTGTGAGTATGAGGACTTAACTCGAGAAGGGAATTTAGAAAACAATAGAATCAGAATAGTTATTTAATGAGTAGAGAACACAGAACATGTTCTCTCGCTGCACTTTTTTTTTTACAAGCTTTACCTCATTTTCTCCTCTTCCCCCTTTTCATCTCTTTGCTTCACTCTGTTGGAATGCAGACGTCGAGGTCAAGATGGAGGCCGCGGCCAGTCACCGACAACACACACACACGTGTCTGCAAACACACACACATGCAGCACACACTCGGACACACTCAATCAAACGGACGCAAACACATGTTTTGGTTTCTGTATTAATGCGTTGTCATGTACTTCCTCATCCGCTGCTTTTATTCTTATTATGCTACTTCATCATCCTGACTGCACCTGAACGCAGCACACTTCATTAACGCTCACTCTATGTGTGTGTGTGTGTGTGTGTTTTCATGCACTGAAAAACCTTTGTGATAAAGTGAACTTGAACTCATTCTGATTACAGCTGTGTGTGTCTGTGTGCATGTCTGAATGTTTGTGTGTGTTTTGACCTTTTGTTCACACACAGATTGTGTTGCAGGTCACTGAAAAAGTTTTTTTCTTCCAGGGTGAAAATATTCAGAAACTGTTTTTTTACAGTGTTGATGTGTAACAGAACCGAACTATTTTGGGAAAATGTCTAATTGCGATTTTCCTGACAGATACTGTGATTTGATTTCAGTTAACTTTAACTGCCACTCTCGTTTTTAAAAAAAAAAAAACTTTATTCTGACTTTAAGATGTTTGGTGTTGACGTCTGTCCATCCATACGACATTTTCTTGCACTTAAAGTCTCGAGTTGTTGACTTGTCTCGTCTGCGAGCTTCCTTCCACGTGTTTTTTTTCAGATATCGTAAAACCGTAATTTTGAAATTTGGGTGTACTGTTCCTTTAAAATGTCTTCAAGGTCTGTTTTAGTGAAGTTAACGTTCACTTCATGAAAACTTTTGCTTCTGTAAATACTAAAAAAAACTTCTTGTACAGTCGGACTGCACCTGGGAGGAGACGCTCAGGTGATCAGGAAGTGATGCGCCCTCCAGGATGATGTCACACTCCTCCTCACTGCTGACACCTAATCTCTCTCTCTGTCTGTCTGTCTGTCTCTCCCTCTCTCAGGGTAAAGTGGCCCAGACGGCCTGCATGTCGGCCTGTAAACACATCTCCACCTCCCTGATGCAGCTGCTGCTCGACCCGGAGGTCCGACAGATCTCCATGGGAGCCCTGCACCAGCTCAACACCGACGTCAAGGAGTGCGAGAGTGAGTGTCCACGTCTAGTTTCTGTTCATCTCCCTCCCTCCCTCACTTCCTCCTCCCCTCCCTCCTTCCCTTCTGCCTTGTGTGCAGTTTGTGATTAACACCACAGGGGGCGCTATGGAACAACTGGTTCTATTGGAGCATCTTTTATGTCATGTCCTCTTTCTCTTCTCCATCCTCCCCTGTCTTATTCTGTCCCCCTTTTCCTCTCTCCCCTTCTCCTCCCCCTCGTCTTCCCCTCCTGACTCACTCTTTTGTCCTTCCTCTCCTTTCTTTGTCTCCTCATCCTTCCTCCTCTCTCCTTCCCTTCCCATCGCATCCTCACCTCTCTCTCCCCCAGCCGATTCCTCTACTCTCCTCCCTCCTTGTTGTCTTCTCTCCCCCTCCTCCTCCCCCTTTATCTCCCCCTGACACTCACTCTTTTGTCCTTCCTCTCCTCTCTTTCTCTCTCTCTCCCTGTCTCCTCATCCTGGACGGGGGGAGAGAGAGGGAGAGGAAGGACAAAAGAGCAAGTCGGGAGGGGGAGACAAGGGGGAGGAGGAAGGGGGAGGAAGGGAGAGAGAAAAAGACAAGGAGGGATTCCATGTCTCCTCATCCTTCCTCCTCTCTCCTTCCCTTCCCATTGCATCCTCACCTTTCTCTCCCTCGTCCAATCCCTGTATTCATTCCCCTCCCTTTCCTCCCCCCTTTCCTCCCCCCCGTCTCTTGTTTTTTTTTTTTTTCTTTACATGATCGAGGTTCTCAGAGTCACAGTTCGGGTCACACAGTTCGTGTTTGTGCGACGTAATGTGCAGCGACATGCGTGCAGTGCTGCAGAGGGGTTAGGAGGTTACGGAGGCAGACGGATGGAGAGAGCGATGGAGGGAAAAAGGCGGAGGAGGGTGAGGATACAGTAGAGGGATGGAAAAGAAGTAGAGGAAGAAGTGGCGAATAATTTGAAGAATTCAAAAGGAAAGAGGGATTAAATATTAAGGTGGAAGAGGAATGAAAAGGAAAGGTGGACGGATAGATCAAAAGAAAGAAATGGGAGGATGGGGTTAAAATAAGAGGCCGAAAGTGGTGAGATGAAAAATGCAAGGAAAGAGTGAGAGAGAGAGAAGTGAAAGGAGGGAATATTTGACAGAAGAGGAGGATAAATATAGTCAAAAGAGCGATGGGTTCATGAAAAAAAGACAGATGAACGGACACGAAAGAGGAAAAAGAGGTCACGGTGAAAGAAGGGATAAACAAAGGAGTGGAGAGAAATGGATGGAGGAGAAACAGGGTGACAAGAAAATAGATTGAAAAGTAGAATAAAGATGGAAAATTATTGAGTGGACGAGGAGGAAAATTCACATTGTCAAAGAGTGAATTTAGAAGGGATTAAATGAAAAAAAGAGGGGTAAAAAAGCAGGATGGGATGAAAGAGGAGAGCGACGAGACGGGTCAACACGAAATGGGATTAAATGAAAGAGGTGTGAAATTAAAAAAAAGGAAAGAAGGGGTGAAATACACGGATGAGAGGAGGGATTAAATGACAATTAATGGAGAGTTTGAAAGGAAGAGGAAGCGAGGGAGAGGGAGAAGAAAGAGGGATTAGAGATTAAACGGAGGGAGGAATGTCGGGATTGTGGGAGATAAAAAGAGAGGGAGGTGCAGATGAAATGAACACGACGGAGAGGAAGGAGGTGAACGGTGGAGGAGATGCTTTCCGATGATATTTGAAGCCTAAATCCACGGTCACATGACGTCAACATCTCCACCACTACGCTTCCTACTTGTCGTTTAATTTAGAAAGACGAAAGAATGAGGTAAAAAAACGAAGTGGAGCTGATGAAAAAATGAAAGCCAGATTGTGTCGAGTGTCTTGAATCAAAGTAATGATTTTCACTATGTGGCAGCGACCAGTAGGGGGCGCCATTAAAATTAAAACAGAGAAAACTGAGCTGCATTTGAGCTGTCGAGGGAACTGAAGCTAAAGTTTGATACAAGGACATTTCGAGCGAAGTAAAAATCACTTTAACTTTTCTCTGTTGTTTAGCGCCGTAGGTTCAGTTTGTTAATTTGTTCGGTTTGACCTTAATGAACTTAAGAAAATAGAAATATTAAAACAGATTAGCAGCAGAGATGAAAACAAATGTAACGTTAGAGAACAAAATGGACACAAGAGTAAAGAAAGGGAAAGAAAAAAAAAGATGGAGAAGCCACAACATCAGAGTTATCAGTAGAAGACGACTGATGGAGCCTCATTACGCCTCAGAAAATAGATCCTGTACAACATGGCGGAGCAAAGGGAGGGTGGTGTCGGTGCTCGCAGGTGGAGCTGTCACCTACGTGTGTCAGCGTCCGCAGTGACAACAAACAAACAAACAAAGACAGAGAAGAAGAAAGACAGGAAGTGAAGTGAAAGGTCAAAGTTCGCAGGTGTAAAATCAAGGTTAGCGGTGTTAGCGGCTAGCTGCAGAGTTCATGTGTAAAAGCCTGTGTGTGTGTGTGTGTGTGTGTCATGGGGGTCACTGAAGATGGCAGGCGTGTAATCCGTGCTGTGCTGTGTGTGTGTGTGTGTGTGTGTGTGTGTGTGTTCTTAGGTAAAAGCGATTAGCTACAGGCTTGCTCTGTCCCTCCGCAGCACTCCTCTTTTCTCTCGTTCCCTCGCTCAGAATACCAGTCGGCTTGTTTACGGGGGCCAACTGACGCCAGGACCCCAGCTCACACTCCGTACGACCCCGACGCACACACACACACACACACACACACACACACACACAGAGACACACACACTAACAGGCGGCGTCACCCTGGGTTCAAAATCCAACAGTTCTCGACTGTTCTCAAACATGCCGGCGAAGCCTCCCCCTGCACAAACAACAAACAAACACACACACTTTACACACACACACACACACACACACACACACACACTACAAAACCATTGCACTTTCACACACACACACACACACACACACACACACACACACACACACTCCCTTATTCACACTCTTTTTCCTTTTTCAACAAGACATGACTCTAACACCCTGCCCTCCCCCCTTCCTCCCTCCTCCCCCCTCCTCTTCCTCCCCCCTCCTCCCTCCCTCCCCAGGCTGTCATTTGTCTGCCAATCTATCCCGATGCATAGCAAATCCGACCAGGTCTTTTATTATTCAGTTTTTCACCCTCTCTCTCTCTCTCTCTGTTTTTTCCTCCTCCTCCTCCTCCTCCTCCTCCTCCTCTCTCTTCCCTCTCTCCGGGGGTGGACTGGGGGGGGGCGGGTTTCTATTTTCCCACAGGTTTTGCCAGAGCCGGCCCGGTCGCAGGCTTCCAGGGTGACACGTTGCTTCTGGCCTTCAGTGACTTGAGACAAGTAGGTCTTTGTCTCCCTCGTGGTCCTCTCTCCTTCGTTTTCTTCTTTCTTCTTTCTCGCTCCGCTATCTTTCTTTTACCTCCTCCTCCCCCTCCTCTTCCTCCTTTTCATCCTTCCTCCCATCCTCCCTCAGTCCTCCTCCTCCTCGTCTTCCTCCTTCATTTGGTTTTCTGATTTTTGTTTTTTTTTTACCCTCTGCTTTTTTTCCTCTTTTTTATTTCACCTCTTTTATTCTCTCTCTTGCTGTTTGGTGTCGTCACGTCTTCTAATCGTCCAACTCTTTATTTCAGTGATCTCTCCTTTAACTCTTCATTTATTGTGAGAAATGTCTTTAAATTCACTCACTGAGCAGTTTAAAGCTTAAAAATCACATATTAACAAACAAAAGAGGCTTCAACAAACTAAAGCAGGAAACGGTGCAGAGGCCAGGACAAACTGATAAAAGGTACAAAAATGTTTATCTGCTAAAGTCCGACTGATCAAATCGAATGGTTGTAGATCTAAGACGTCATCAGAACGTCTTCCCTACATCGTGCAGAACAATATTTTCATCTTCCTTTGAATTTATGGGTTATTTTTGCACAAACACAATTAAAGGTTGAGTTTGAAACACCGTGAAGAGAAAGCAGACTGACTGAAGATGATGCTTCTTATCTTGTGCTTTTATGACACTGAAGATTTATCATACATGTGTGACAATGTTGTTTCATTTAACTTTATTTTACTGTATCACCGCATCATTTAGTTTGAGGTTGGCTTGAATATGAACTGTTACTGAAGGTTTTGATGCATGAAAATGATGTGAATCATCTGCTAAAACCTTCACAGTCACCAGTTTAACTCCTACAGGAGATTTTGGACGGACATGTGAAACAAACACAGTCAATGAGGGAATGTCTCTTCAGTAGAGTCCAGACACTTGGAGAATTGAAGCTGCTCTTACAGCTGCTAACACACTTAATGTTTAATTTGTCGCCTGTTTTTATCTTTGGCTCACGCTGTCTATTAGCAGCAGCAACAGGCATTATCTTCCTGTAACTAGCACCACTACTCCCTTTTCCTCGAGTTGCAGTGACTTGTGATTGACTCAAACAGCGTGATAAGAGGTCAGACTCAGTGTCACTGATGCAGTGGAGCGGTGACGTACAGCAGATTCAGAGAGTTTCGGCGGCCGAGACGTCTCGCGAAACACCTCGACTCGACCGAGTTTCCCGCCGAGGCCCGACCCAGGTCCTCGGGCCTGATGTTGAGAAACGGCTGAGGGGAAGCGGGCCCGGGGCTGTGTGTGCTGGGGCGTCTTGTTTCGGGTCCTGGGAAAAAACCAGAGCAGAACCAGTCGAGAGGAGGAGGAGGAGGAGGAGGAGGACAGAACTGGACGGCTCCGCTGAGAATCCAGGATGTTGGGGTGGAGTGTGTGTGTGTGTGTGTTTGTGTGTGTTTTGATTTTTTTTATTTTTTAGTGTGTGTCGTTGTCGTATTTCGACTTTGCGCAAAAAAACAAAACGTTTGGCAGGAGAGGCGAGCGCGTACGTGCGTGAACTCGTGTTGTGTTTGCCATCGTCACTTGCGAGCGTATTCTTTTCCGGGTGTGTGTTTGTGTGTGTGTCTGTCATCGTTGTTGAATGTGTGAAACTGAGCGGAGTGTGTGTGTGTGTGTGTGTGTGTGTGTGTGTGTGTGTGTGTGTGTCTGTCATCTTTGTGAATGTGTGAAACGGGGCGAAGAGCCCGAGCGAAAGTTTGTGTGGCTTTCTGGCGCTGCTGTGCATGTGTGCGTTTGTCATCATTGCTGTGAAAGTGTTTGGAAAGTGTGTGTGAGAGTGTGTGTGTGTGTGTGTGTGTGTGTGTGTGTGAAGCTGAGCGTAGAGTGTGTGTGTGTCATCGCAGTGAATGTGTGAAACAGGGCGGAGAGCGAGTTAAAGTTTGTGTGTCTGCCTGCTTGTCTTTGATGTGTGTGTGTGTGTGTGTGTTTGTCGTTGTTGTTGAGTGGTGAAAGTGTGTGTCTGTATTTTGTGTGTGTGTGTGTGTGTGTGTGTGTGTGACAGCGGATGACGGATGGGCCGGCAGGACGGAGCAGGGGACGATGAATGAGGTGACAGACAGAGACGGATAGCCCTTTATCCCTCCGTCACAATCCCTCTTTCTCTCTCCCTCTCTTCTCTTTCTCCGCCTGTCGGGATGATGCAGTGCCTCTTGTTCTCTCGCTCGGAGGAGGAGAAGGAAAGGGGGGAAGATGGGGAGAAGGAGAAAAGAAAAAAAATTGCATTCATCCGGCATCGATGTTTACTTCTACCCCTCCTCCTCCTCCTCTTCTTCTTCCTCGCTCTTTCCCCTTTTCGCTCCTTTTGCTCCCACTGCTTGCTTCATCCTCCTCTTCCTCCGTCTCCATCCCCTCTTTCCCTCCCTCCTCCCTCCTCCCTCCTCCCTTTTCTTTTGCCGATCAGAATCCGTTGACTCCGAGTTATTCAGCTCCTCCGCTCTTTCATTTCTGTCTCTTTCGGCCTCTCGTCCATTGTTTTTCGTTAACCTTTCTTATCATATCAAAAGAACTGCACCCCCCTCCCTCCTCTTCCTCCCCCTTTCCTCCCCCCTCTCCACCCCTCCACACACTCGCTTTCATACCTAAACGTCAGTGTGTACACATCTGCCCCGAGCGCATCCTTTTCTCCCCCCTTTTTTTTTGTGTCATCTATTCTCTCGGGTAAATTTTTCACGTTTGTTGTGAGCGAGCTTTGATATGTCGTCATATGTGTGTGTCTTTGTGTGTGTGTGTGTGTGTGTGTGTGTGTGTGTGTGACCCGGCGGGTGAATGGTCGATAAATCACGCTGACGGGGGCGTTTTGTTGTGTGGTCGGGTCCCGGTGTTCTGGAAGGTTCCGGGGTCCTGGGACAGGGCCGAGACGGGAGTTCCCCCGAGGACACACACATTCACACGTTCACACGTACATGTACACACACACACCAAGATGCTCAGATGGACACACACACACACGAGCGCGCACAGGAGGAGACGAGACGTGTGTGTGATGTGTGCGAAATGTGTTTTTGTTGTGTTGTTTTCAAGCTCATACTCGAATATCTTGAAGGTTCGGTGCAGAAATTACTCAAAAATAACACGCATATAATAAAACGCAGTAAAATTACATTTAAAAGACTTAAAGAGAAAAAAATGAAAAGGTAAAAGCAGATGTCAGGTGTTCAGGAAGCTTCTGCCACAGGTGAGGTGCATCGAAACTAAAAGCCGACAACCTGAGGAGTCTGGATGCTTCGTAACTCACCAGTAACGAAACTATTTAGTGCTTTATAGACGAGCGATGTGAGGTTAAAATAAATCTTTTCACACATAGGATGAGTTTGTGGATGAGCTGCAGCTGTCTGGTTGATTTTAGACTCAGGTTATGTGTCCGAAATTACAAAACTGAGTTTTGATACTGATCATAACATCACACTTTTTTCAATATCTAGCTTTGATAAATTTAAAAAAAGATGTTTTTTTGCAGACAGGGTCTTTGCAGTTCTTCAAAAGTCTTAAAAAGCACAAATTTAAAATCCCTGGTGCTCTCGTTCCAGACCTTTGCCATTAAATTAATTAGTTAATTATTACTGGTATTAACTGATAAGATACAATACAACTTTATTAATCCCAAGGGAAATTCTTGTGCCAGAGATTTCTCCCAAATACAATACAAAAGCAGGATAAAAATGATCTTTAAAGTGTTAAATATGACTGAAAAGTAGAATATAAAGTGAAAAATAAAGTATTTAGTAGAATAACAATAGAACTAAGATAAGTTATCATGATTATAGTCATGATTTAATGATTATTTCATTAGATTTTTAGGAATATGCAAGGAAATGATGACAAAAATGTTGGTAAATAATGTAAATAGTTCCAGGCCTTATCGTTATTTGTGGTGTTTGATATCTTAGGAGACAGTATGAGCATGAAATAGGTGTTAAATCACATCATGTGTTGTTGTAAAAATCTCTCTAAGATCTTTATCTAAATGTAACACAGTCTAAAATTCAGTTTCTGCTTCAGGGTCTGGACGAGTTTCATGATTTGATGCTTTGCAGACACAATGTGCCCAACACCAGAACCAGTATTCACATTTCATACCCTGCTCTAAACATCACAGTTTCTCCTCAAGTTCTTTCCATTTGGCCACAAAGACAAACTCCTGCTTTTACAGATGGGAAAGTTCTCAAGTTCCTGTTGCATGAGGTAAACATGGCAGCGCCCGAGTTTCATATCTACAGCTCTAATTCAGTGAGGTGTTTGCCCCATGTGAGTCTATGTACAGGCAGTTAGTCTAGAAGAAGTTCAGGAAATGGAACAAGACAGGCACTGATGGATGTTAAATAAACTTAAAAGCTCTACTGTCAGAGCAAATGCTGTTAAATTTAGCAAAAATAAAGGAAAGCTGAATTTTAATCGAAGGATTTAATATTACCTGGAGCTGTTTTACCACTGTGAATATTTCTTTCCAGTTTTAAATGAATTGACATGTAGTTTTCACATCCCTGAATTCTCATATTGACCCATATTTAACTGCAACGTCAAACTTCAAGCATCAACAACCCAACAAAGTCAGTTTATTTACATTAAAATTAGTTATAAAAACATGTTCTTTCGTTCCCAAAAGAGATTCAGGTGTTTCTCTACATCTTGTGTCTAAAAAACTGCAGGTATAAACATCCAGAAATCGGAGCTACAGCGCTAAAAAATACAGGTTTTTTAGTGTGATGCTCTTTAACGGAGACATCAGATATCAGACAGACACCTGCTGCTTCAGGTTATAAATGACAGCACCTGCTTTCTGAAGCTTTTCCGTGGATTTGTTTCACCGTCTGAGAAGAAGCTGCAGTCTTAAAGTCTTTTCACACTGAGGACGATTTTTTTTGTGCGATTAATTTCCTACTTTCGCATTCTTTATTAACGTCGCGCCGTTTGTGAAAAGGCCTTCAACGTTCTTGTGGTCCAGTGTTTTGATTTTACCTGCAGAATGAGGAAGGAAAGGAGTTATTATTTTCATTACTTGTTAAACTACCACTTAAATTCAGTCAATAAAGACGTCAGAAAATATCAGAAAAATGCATTAAAGCCCAAGATAAAGTCTTAAAATGATTCACAAAGATATAAAACAGAAGAAATCTTACTTGCAAAAAGAGGCAGGAAAGTAATTATTATTTAATTTATCTGTTAAAGTATCGCTTCTCGTAAAGGATTCAATTAAGTTTAGTCAATAAAAATGTCAGAAAATAGTAAAAATGTCTTAAATTGACTCGTTTTATTCGACCAACAGACCAAAATCCAATGATATTCAACTTACAAACATATAAACAGAGAAAACTCTCACGTTTAAAGATCTGTAAAGAGAGAATTATGTGGTGTTTTTACTTCAGAAATGCTGAAAACCGTTTCAGTAACTTCCTAAAAGTTCAGTAGCTCGGTTCAACCTTTGACCTTTGACCTGAAATGAAGTTGATTTAATCTTTGTTGTCTGAGTCGCAGCAACACGTGAGTCAGATTCTTCAAAACACAGATTCACTGTAACGAGCTTATCTGAGCTGTCAGCGTCTTTCTAACGTTCTCGACGATTGCTAAATAATTTGGTGAGCGTAGGAGGTTGATTGTGCGTCTGTGTGCACTCCCCCCTCCTCACCCATCCTCACCCCTCCTCCTCCCTTTTCCACAGATCCTATCAATCCTCCTATATTTAGAACATTCAGAAGTCTGTGGTTACTGCAAACCTTTGGCTGGCCCTTTGTGTGCATCTGTGTGCGTCTGTGTGTGTGTGTGTGTGTGTGTGTGTGTGTGTGTGTGTGTGTGTGTGTGTGTGTGTTGCGGTGTGGCATCCCCCCAGAAAAACGCTTGCAACAGTAGAGCTCCACTCATCCACTTTCTCCACTCGTTCATACGCCAGGCATGCATTCTTCCACCTTCGGCCCAGTCGTGTGTGTGTGTGTGTGTGTGTGTGTGTGTGTGTGTGTGTGTGTGTGTGTTTCATTGATTGGTCCTGGTTCGTTCCTCTGGTTGACCACAGACAGTCAGATTCCATCCGTTCATCTATCTCTTTTTTCACTTTTTCAGATGTCATCTTTTCCCCCCTCTTTTCTCTTCCTGACCTCCTTTCTTTTCTTTTCTATTCTTCTGTTCCTCTCATCTTCACCTCTCTACTGTTCCTTCCATTTTTCTCCTCCCTCGTTAACAGTGATGAGAGAGGGTGACACTTTCTTTCCTCACCCATCGTTCACATTTTATGTGACTTCTACTGTTTCTGTCGCAGTCGCTCAGGTTTTTACACCTGCACATTTCTCCTGCGTCCACCATGTTGATCTCCTCTCCTCCCCCTTCTTTTCTTTTCCTCTCCTCTCCTCTCCTCCTACTTCTTTTCTTTTCCTCTCCTCTTTTCTCCCCAGTTCCTTCCCTTCCTCTTGTCTCCTTTCCTCACATCTCTCCTCAGGCTTTTCCCTCCTCAATTCCTTCCTTTTCTCTCTTCCACTTTTTCCTCTCCTCTCCTTTATTCAATTCCTTCCTCTCCCTTTCTCCCCTCTTCTCCCCCTTCCTCTGATCAAGTTCTCTCTCCTCTCCCTTCCTCTCCTCTCCTCCTCAGTCTCTTCCTCTCTCCTCTCCAGCTGCTTTCCCACCTCTCCCCTCGTCCTCTTTTTCTCCTCCTCTCCTCTCCTCTGTCTTTTCTCTCTCCTTGACTTCTGTCTCTTCTCTGTCTCCCCTCATCTCCTCCTTACCTGTTCTCCTCCTCCTCTGTAATTCCCCCTCTTCTCCTCTCTCCTCTCCTCCTTGCCTTCTATCCCTCCTTTCTCCTCTCGTCCTTCTCCTGGTTAAATCCTTAATCTCCTCCATCTCTAACCTCTCCTTCCTCCCTTCTCACTTTCTCATCACGTATCTCGATTTGTTCTGTTTCTCCATCTCTCGTTCTCCTCCTCCTCCTCCTCCTCCTCCTCTCAGACACTCACCGACTTCTCCCTCTCAGCGCTCCTTTGCCCTCCGTCTGACGTTTGTGTTCATCCCAACCATTACCTCACGAGGCTTCCCCTCTCTTCCCCCTCGCTCTCCAAAAGCAACACGTCACAGCATGACAACCCGCTCGCCTTATCCCCGACTCTCTCTGTGCAGATTGACTGCCGTGGCCAGTAGCGATTATCCAGTGACAGAAGAGCAGATCTCGCCCCCCCACTCCACCCCTCTTGCCTGTCTTTAAAGGGGGGAGGAGGTGAGGCCCGATGGGAGAGGAAACCTCCATCTCACCTCCTTGTAACCCGGACTAACGAGGCAGCAGGAGGGAGGGTTGAAACACCATCTTAATGATTTTTCTGTGCATCATATTTTGACTTTCTCTGCAGTTTTAGACTCAAAAAACACAGGAAATAGCTGCACCGTCATAATCCCAGTGCTGTCTTTTTTAATTTTAATTCTCTAATCAACTATTTAGGCATATTTTTTTCCCCTCCTCAGCATTAAAAACCGCAGACCAACCCGTCTGAATGACATATGACTAGGACATGTTCCCCAAACCAAAACCAAAGGTCCACAGAGAGGTCATCTGTTTCCAAGAAAGGCCTCCCACATCGTTCAATCCACACGAGGGAACCAGCGAAGTACTGACTTTCATGAGATTAAACCTCGGCCAATTGAGCAACAAGCCTGCAAAAGTGAATAAATACGCATTCAGGTTACAGTTTGACTGTAAAAGCAGTTTGTTATCGGCTGGATTTCTAGGTAAAAACATCAAAATTCACAAAAAACATTGAATTTTGTCTGATAAAGCTGAATTTGTCAAGACAGCAACATTGACATAATAAACCTTTTGCCTGTAATTGGTGCTCTTGCAACATTATGCAACTATTTGACCTTAAAATAACAGTCTCTGATTCATTTTGACTTGTAACTTGTAAACGCCTGTTCTTGCTCGATGTATCTTCGACTGAGCAGGTACGATCTCCCTCTAACTGAGTGATAGTCAGCGTTTTAAGCTGCCAAAGTAAAGCCGAACTGTAGATCAGTTAAAAAGATGTAGAAGTCATTAAAAACCAGCGTTCATCTCAGATATCCAGCCAGGAAACTTTGAAAATCGCAAGGATTCTGAATGGAGTTTGGTGTGTTTGCTACAGGGACAGCACTTCCTGCTCTAGAAGTCGGGGATCATGGGTAATATACACTGCATATTCGGTTGTGTTTCAGTTCAGTGAGCAGTCAGACTTTGTTTTCTGCACATGAAAATCTTTTCAATCACTCAGACACGGAGCCGTGAACAGAGTTAATTACGACTCGTGGCTGCAGAGGGCGCTGTTGCTCAATGTTGCTCAATGTAGAGGCATTTATTGCTGATTTCACTCCGCTGTAACAGTGAGAGAAGTTCATAAGTTGTAATTTGTGGTATAGCATTTACAAAATAAGAGATTTGCACATGTGAAGGTTTGTTTCCCCCTTCAGGCGAGGCTCTTTTCTTTTTTTTAATCCTTGTACAGTATGAAAAACAACTTCCATCGTCCATCACTGCGGCAGGAAGCCTTCACTTGATTCTGTCAAGAGTTTGTTTGTTAACTTCATTGTTCCCGCCTCGAGTGCACATGCTACTTAACGCTCCTCGCTTCCTCTCAGTTTTCCTGACTCCCACTGAACGCTACGTTCTTCCAGGAAACAATCCCTCAAAATCATATTGTCCCGAAAACATTATTGTTTACACCCTGCTTCTCTTTATTTAGCAGTTAACCCATGAGTACGACTGTAATTCTCCACCAGTCAGAGTTTTTGTTTTTTATCTTGAGATGAGGATAGATGGAGTTTCATTTAAGCTACTGTTAAGCCCGTTCGATGTCAGCATGATTTATTTTCTGGAGTTTGATCCAGAGTTTGTCTTTAGCCAAGCTGACCTGAAATCTACACCCACATGTGGAAGAAAGAGGAAGAGGAGGGGGGTTAGAAAGTGATGAAATGGAGGGAGGGAAAGAAAAGGGGTATGAAGCTCAGGAGAATAGTTCATAGGACATACAGATAATAGTGTAACACATGTTTTTAGTGTGTTTTACTTACCTACTGCATAAAATTCACCTCGAGGATCGACGTAGACTGAACTTAAAGGCTCTGGAAACCTCAACGTCTCAAGTAGCTTCATAAACACAGTTTTCTGCCACAGTCAGAACAGATTTTTACATGGGAAGTTTCTGCTTGAGTTGTTTTACCTTTGCTAGTCTCTTTGGTTTGACGCAAGAACGACCACGTCACAGTCCTGATGAGGCAGATGAGATGAGTTTTTAACTTATTTCGTCGCAGATAGAGAAATGTCTTTCCTCAGATCAAAGGTTAAAAGCAGTTGTTTGACGTTTTGAGAACATGCTTCTTTGCTGTTTTGACATAAACTGGATGAGAAGATTGATAGATTAACATGTTGTTTGTTTAACCTGTGTAACTGTGTAAAAAAACAACACGTTGTGGTCTTCCCTATAGGCTAGTTGTTTGCCTCTGTTTCCAGTCTTTATGCTAAGCTAAAATCAGTTAAAATCAGCTCCCAATTCTCAATTTCGATCTGTGTACAAATAACACAACTTTGCACTTTTGAAATGCTTGGAGTAAATGCCAAGTCCAAGTTTTCATGCAGGTCAATCCGTCCCATGTCCACTTGGTGTTTCAGATGATGTGTAACTTTATTTTCATCTTATAAGTTGATTTTTGGCTCGTTAGGAGGTGGGTGTTGGATGGACGGCTAGGGACTTTGCAGGAGAGCGCTGTTCAAGACCAGTGGCCGGACAGTTTGACCAATGTTTAGATCCATTAAATGGCATTTTACTGTTTTATCCCACACCACAATCTTTCCACAACTCCTACCCAAGTGGTTTTTGTGCTTAAACCAAAACATTTGAACCCAAACAACAGGGAAAGGATTGGCACATGCACCGCACGCTATGTTTATATATTTTTACACAGATTGATGGGACTGGGTTGGTTAAAATAGAGATAAATGAGAATGTCAGATTAGTCCTTTAATCTTTCAAAGTTGAACCAGACCAGGGCCAAACCATGGACGAGGTTTTATCAAAAATGTTGTTAGTAAAAACCAGTGTAGACAAAGTAACAGAATCATGAGCGAGGACTTGATGTTTGTATGTTTTTATGTGATTCAAATGCGCTATAGAAGTTTGCCTTCCTTTACTTTGTTTTTCACGCTAGAAGGAGCTTATTAGAGTAAAGCTACAAGAGGAGCTACACTGAAATATTTCCTTTTTACAGTTTATCTGAGGTTGTTTGCTGACAAATGAATCGATATGGTGTGGTATGTGTGAACGTTTCCATTTCATCTTTAAGTAACTGAGATCAAGTCCTTTCAAAAGCAGACGGATGATAATGATTAAATATTGAAGGTGTGTAGCTAAGCAAGGCCCGTCTGTCACCATCTTATTCATTTTTTATTGTTGCGGGACTCAAACCAGGTCAAAACTTTGTTACAGGTCGTCAACTTTTTAAAGTGAAGGTTAGGAGAAGGGTAGACTGAGGTGAAATTGAGGACAGGAAGAGATAGAGGAGGTCGGAGCGAGATGGAGGGGAGGCTGAAGAATCTGCTACTGTCACATTCCTGAGGACTGTGGTCACGCTGGGACAGCTGCAGCGTGGGCGTGTTTGTAAAACTGTGACAGGTCAGGTTCAGGAAAGGGACTGCTGACAAGACTGTACGCATGTGTGTGTGTGTGTCGGGGGCTGAACGGCGGCCAGCGTACACATGCGACAGGTTGACCTTCGACCTTTCAACTCCTCACCAGACTCATGTGGAGGGGTAGGGAGAGAGGGAGGACAAACAAGGAGAGAAGATGGAAAGAGATGGTGAAAGTGCACCAAAAAATAAATAAAAAATCTGAGCAGAAAGGCGTAAATGAGGGAGAAAGTTGGAGAAGGGGTGGATGAATGAATCCAAAAGGAAAATGACAGGAAGAAGAGAAAAAGAGAGAGTGGGAGCGTTCTGGGCGAGATTCTGAACATCACCGAGAGAGAAAACAAGACGTGAATGCGTGAAAACGTCGAGCAAAAAGCGAGGGATCGCGGAGTGAAAGAGTGCAGTCAGGTGAAAGTGATACGGCTGGTGAAACGGACATACAGGGTGGTCTCTCCCTCGTTCTCCCCTCTGTCTCTCCCCCCTCTCTCTCTCTCTCCTCGGGAGGCTGACACTTCCCTTCTTCCGTTTGACCGGTCACAGAAGGGGGGATGAATAGAGGAGTGGAGAGGGGTGAAAAGAGCGAGATGACCGGAGAAGAAAGAGGCGGCGAAGGGAGGATGAGCAGCAGACGGACATCTAAATGCTCGCCCCGCCGATCTATTGCCGGGGGAGAGAGCAGGGGGAGACACGCAAACTTTCGGACGTGGGATCACAAAAGTGTCGATGGTCCTGCAAAACATGCACTCATAGAAATGCTGGTCCGCCGGGCGTCATGGTGGCCAAGCAGTCTGAGAGACGCACCGTGTAACCACGCAACCGTGACGTCCTGGGTTCAGATCTGGCCAAGAACTCGTACTGCATCCCATCAGCTCCGTTTCTCTCTTTTTATAATGTCTAACATCGAGAAAATGATGAAAAGAATGAAGGAAAGTTTTGATTTCTGAATGGGAACCCAGATTGTTGAGTTGTGGATGTCGAAAAACAAATAAAATTTAAACTAAGTAGTGTTAAAAATTGGTTAGAAGTACACACTGAAGGCACAAGGGCTGTCACGTTGTATTTGAAATATAAACTATGTCCAAAAGTGGGACACAGTTCAATCTCTAATCATCTGGTGGAGCTTAAAATCCGGAAGAATTGTAGTTAAAGGTGACCCTGTTTGCTGGACTCAACCTCAAACCTCAAGTGCGAGTTGAGTCTTGGGTCTCCATTGTTTGAGAACAAATAAGAGTCAAGTCTGAGTCATCAAGGTTGAGTCTTTGAAAGTGACGTCTAAGTCCTCATCTCCACCCAAGTTTTAGTGCTCAAGTTCATGTCAAATTACGAGTCTTGAACATCAGGATTCAGTTGGACTTAACTCTCAAGGACTAAAACTCCTTCTCAACCCGACCGGTCAAGGCAGATGGCCACCCAGCCTGAGTCCAGTTCTGCTCAAGGTTTCTGCCTCTTGAAAGAAAGTTTGTCTTCTCCACTGTCGCCTAGTTCTGCTCATGGTGGGAACTGTTGGGTCTCTTTGAGTAAAGAGTTCGGTCTAGACCTGCTCCATATGAAAAGTGCCCTCAGATAACTCCTGAAGCGACTTAAAAAACTGACTGGACTTGTGTGCAGCTTTCCAACAATAACAGCAGCATCGGAAATTACCAGACTGTAGTTTAGAATTAGGCTACATGGGCTACATTTCTATCCATGCGATCCATCCAATCAATCAATCCATCCATCCATGCATTTCAATTTAATCAAATCATTTATGTGTTTAAATCATTGATTTGATTTTCATGTTGTACACAACAGTGGCTCCTTTTGCTTGATGTAGAGAAAGGTTGAGAGATGAAATCATCCACTTCACCTCCTTTATAACTTACAGTGAAGGCTCATCATTTTTACAGATTGCTCACCAAACTCACCAGTATTCAGATTTCTTGAAAGGATCGAATGACTTAAAGGTGGTTGTGTCTTTTCCTGCTGCAGGAAGCACAACCCAGGAAAACCTCTCGGAGTAGAAAACTGGGAGAAAATTCAAATGAGCCGATCCTTTGTAAAGCTTAAAACAAACACCTACTGCGTGGCTGCACTGCAAATTGTGTTTTTAAAATCAATTTCCACCCAGATTTTTTTTTTTTCTCTTTTGCGGTTGTTCATTTATTTTAGATGATCAGAGTTCAAGCTGTTTTCTTTTCCCCCAGATTCCAAGAAATAGAAATAATGAGTGTTAATGTAGTGGAGAGGAAAGAAAATAATCCGGTTATCCTCCACTTGACTCTGAGCTCTAAACTTTTTTTTTAAAGCTTTGCCTTGTTTTAGAGTAATTTTTATGAATGTGGCTCTTCCCCCTCACTCCTCCTCTTCCTCTCAGTTTCTTTTTCTACTTCTTTTTCCCTCTTAAAGTGCCGTTACAAGGCGTCGTGGAGGCTGATGTCTCCTCCAAACACACACAACTCACAACGGGTGCAATGCAAGGTCAATGGGATAAGTATTGGTGCCAGGGAGGGGTGAGAACTCGCCGTAAGGACCCCCCCAAAACTCCAAAAAAACACCCTTATCTGATCACACACACATACTTGCATACACACACCTGTCTCACACACATGCATTTGATCTTCCTCTTTATATTTTACAGCTGACTTTGCGTGTTTGGAACGTCTGCGCTCGAGATAACGCAGCAAAAAATAGTTTGAGAAAGTGTGCGTCCAAGTCAAGATGTTATTTGTGTGGGAGAATTCACTTGGTGTGTGTGTGTGTGTGTGTGTGTGTGTGTTTCTCGGCCCCTGTCTCAACTTCCTGTCCCGTCTGTGGCCGGGCCTTATCGGCGTGACAACAGGTCAGCCGGTGGTCACGGCAACAGTGCTATTCAGCAGCAACCTGATTGGACGGGGTGGGGAGCGGCGGTTCGCTGCTTCCGACCGATGGTCAAGTAGCGGTCAGGAATTGTGGGAGGGAGGGTCAAGGTGGTTCAGATACACACTTAAATTGATCTCACACGCTTTAATAAATGGATTTGACTCATAAAAATCGCAGATATAGATGCACACACACCCTCGCGTCTTCCTCTTTCTGACATAATAATAACACACACTTAAACACACACACACACACTGAGTGGCCGTGTGTTGACCGGGTCAGGTCATTGTTCTGCGTTATCAGTCTTGACCTCTCCATCAGGCTCCCCGATACGACCTGCATCTACACCCCTTCCTGTGTGTGAGTGTGTGAGAGAGAAACTCTGCGGTCATTTCATGGTCAAACCAAAAAATCGAGACCCTTAAAACCGCTCTCACCTTTCAACTGTTTCCTGTTTTGGGGGTTGTTGAGGAGACAAGAGTCAGAGAGAGAAGTTCAAGCTGCAGTGAAAACGTTGGGAAACACTTGAGTAGATCTGCAAATTGGATCCTTTTTTTTTTTCTCCTCCTGCAGTTGAATAATTGCTTGAAGGCCACAGATGTATTTGAGATTTCTACTAAATGTGTTTGGACTTGTGACCTTTTGTCACATGTTGCAGCAGTTTTAGATGTTTCCTCGGTCGAATTTCATAACAAAATGAAGCAACGATTTAAGAAATGTCTGAAATAATAAGTAGAATTTGCAGTAAAATAACATACTCCTGCAAACTCCTCAGATTTATCCTCCAATCCTTTAGTTCTCCTGATCCTCCAGTCTGGGAACCTCTGATCCAGATGACTAATAAATTCATATCATAAGATTACAAGCTACGCCACCAAATGCACCGCAGATTATTTTAATGCTACCCCTGCCTCCCGTTTCTTTTAGACTTTTGGAGCACATAGCAAAAGAATCTCAGTGTTATCAAATACATTTTCTGTGATATTGAGTCTCAAATGTCTTGTTTTTCTTACGACAAGTGCAGAAAAATAATCTTTAAAACTGTTTCTTTGCCTCCAACATTTGAAATCTGTACAAGAATAAAGAAATTTAACTAAAAGTTGACGAGCACAGGCAACAGAAAGAGTTAAAATTATTTCACCACACTCACACACTTGTTTATAAAAGAAAAAAATGAGGCATTTAGGATACAACAAAACACAAAAAGAACTTTGTAAGATTGTGATTTTGGAGTGTAGGGTGATGTTTTCAAGGTTTTTCTGGCCTTTTCTCTCGAAATCAACTTTATGTAAATATATCAGTCAATAGACTTTAATGCAGTACACTGTTTATACTGTATACTCATTGGCTTAGTGTGAGTGTGAGTGTGGAAGTACCTCAATTTAGACACAGACCTTGAGTTTCTGATTCTTTAGATCCACTGTAGACATGTTTTAAAGGATAAGTTCACTTTTTTCCCACATACCCACATGTACATAGATTACTATTTAACTCCTGTCTATACTGACCGTAAACTGACCCCTTTCTAACACAATTTAATTGTAAGAGGACATTTACAGTCCTCATTCTGTGTTTAGTTGAGCTACATCTACAGATAATATGAGGCTTGATCGATCGGTTCCTGTTTTTTAAAGTACAAAATTCACTGTTCCAGTTGTATTGACCTGCAGAATTTGGTGCTAAAAGGACTTTAACTTTGTAAGATAATCACTTCATTTGTTTAACTCAGGCTGTATGAAAGTTAATATGAGTTTAAGTGAAATAATAAGAAGCAAAACATATTTCTAAGTGGAGGGGGAGTTTTTAAATCCAGTTTAGCAAAGTACTTCAGCCTTTATTGACAATTAAAAAGTGCCGGAATTCAACTTTAAAAGTAATTTGAATCCATGTAGAAGCGTTTAATGCAAAATAATTCTAAGAGTATTTTAATCTAATTCAAGCTGTGGTGAAAGCCTTTACCAAAGTGAAATCTGAGACGTGGACGAACCCAAAATGAACTCCTGGCCCAGAATTAACCTCTAAAAAGTGTCTGGACACAAATTGACTTTAAAAAAGTGACTGAGGCCAAAATTGACCTTTTTAAAAAGTGCTTGAATCTAAATTGAGCTCAGAGCGGCAGCTAAAAAGCCGCTGTTTTTCCAGCCCTGTTTGTTTTGGAGTATTCTGTCTTTATTTGCTTTATCAGTGCACAGAGCAGCTCCCAGCAGGCCCCTCTGACTTCAGCCTGCACTCGTTTATCGTCTCCCCGTTTCTCACTCGCTCCTTCTTCCTCCTCCGTAACATCTAGTTACCCTCCGCCTGACCTCTTTCGCTCCCTCCTTTTCCCTTTCTCCTGCAGTCCTGTAATATTTCCCCAATCATTCTTTTTGACTTTTCTCTCTTCCCTCTCATTTACCTCCTCTCATTTTCTCTCTCTCTCTCTCCCACTCCGTCTCTGTCCGTCTATGTCTCTCGCTCGCCCTCTCTCCGTCTGTGTAGTGTCTAATTGACAGCGGAGACCCCTGGTTGAACCACCAGCGCTCCTCTCTCGTTTTTGTTTCTGTTTTTTTTTCCGCACTCATTCCATTTCAGCCAGCTCTCACTTTTGTCGAGGGGTCGTACAACTTCTCTTGTCACTGCTGACGAGGAAAGAGAGAGGGGGAGGATGGGGGAGGTGATAGAGGTGAGAGACAGAGTAAGTGGGAGAAAGAGAAAGGAGATAATGGAAAGAGGGGAAAAGTTAAGAGACAAAGCAGGAGAAAGAGAACATAAGTGAGTTATGTAAGTAAGGTAGCTTAGAGTTCAGAGGAACAACCTGAGAGGAACAACCCAGAGTAATAATGCTCTAAAGATAACATGATATTTGGGAGCGTATACGCTACTGTGAGCTAATCAAAACCAATCACCTTGAGGTCTTTGATGAGCAATAAGTTGTAAAGACTGTCCAACATTAGATCACATCTACTAACTACAGGATCAGGGTGCACAACAGCACATAAAGGTTTTGGTCTAATTCTTAAATGTGAATCGATGTTGCTTTTCAGCACCAATCGAGAAGACTTAACTATAATTTAGCCAATGTCCTGTTCGGTGAAAAAAGGGAAATCAGTGCCACAAGAACGAGCAAAATATATAAAATAAGTCCAACTGCCAGTTCCTCACAGTAGCTTTGAATTGTGCCTTACAGGTTAATCAATTAGTTGAGTTGAATTCTCTTTAATTAGCAAAATAAACTGCTGAATATCACCCCTAAAAAATGGCAATACATTCGTCCAGTTGCCCAAACCTTTAGCAATACAAATACAAAAGTGTGTGAGATCTACTCACATACATGAAGGTTAAAAAAAACTTTTCAGAGATCAGTTTATTGCTGTCAATAATTGATGTAGAGCAACAATAACAAGTCCCCAACCAAAGCTTTTGTTTTCCAGCTGAGTATAATTTATATGTTTTTGATTAACTTATCAGTTGAAAGCTCCTGAATGGCAGTCATCCAGCCTGCTAAAGTGCCCTTGAGCAAGCTCCAGTGGTGCTGTTCTGTAGCTGACCTTTGACCTCTGTGCTCAGGGTAACAACACAAAAGACAGCTTCCCCACAGGGAGCGATAAAATACCCAGATTTTATCTTTTCTCCGCTGTATATTATTACCCTGCACATGACGAGCATTCGGCCCTGCTGCTGATTAATAAAGTACAGTGTGTACGATGAAGGAGTATCACAGTGGAGATTGTGCTATGTTGTGGTTTCTGGCAGCAGCGAGTTGCGGTCGTAGAAACGAGGCTGCAGGCGGACGCACAAAGATACAAGCTTTTGGTTTTAATTTAATTTTTGGCCCACCGGTAAGAAAGAAAAATTAGTTCCCTGTTGCGGAGCGATAAACATCCCAGCTTACTTCGTTCCATTCATAGATCGAGATGGAGCGATACAGTTCAAGCTGCAGGAAACTCTATAGGTCTGTGTGTTGTTGTTATAGAAGAGGAGAGTGAGAGAAAGTTTCTGCTGTTTGTTGGAGTTTAAGTGTCTGTCAGACGCTCAGAGAGACGGTAGCCGGACAGCAGATAACCCCTGAATATGCCCTCTGACCTCTTGCTTTCAGGGGTCAAGAACAGAGGTTTGGGGTTAAGTGTAAAATCCTTTTTTGCTGCAGGTTGTCAGTCGGCTTCTTGTGCCCGACCAGTTCAGGTTGGACAGGCTTAAATGATAGTTTGTGTGTGATTATCAGTAATTTTCAGTGATTTATCAAACAAAACAGCCAAACGTTTGATGGTTTCAGCTTCTCAGATGTGAGGATTTACTACTTTTCTCAGTTTTATTCAGTTGTAAATTTAACATTTTAGAGTTTGTGACTTGTATCTGGATGTATCAGCCGCCCTAAAAGGGTCTTACAGACTAGAGATGATGAAAGTAACTGTTGGGTTTAGACTGTTTGTCAGGCAAAACAAGCAATTTTATGTCATTATCTTGGGCTTTATAGAATTTTGATGGGTATTTTCCACCGTTATATGATGTTTTATGGACCAAATAATGAATCAGGGAATCAATTAAAGAATCTTTAGCTTAAATCGAGTGTAGTTTGTGTACAGAAAATATATAAGTTTGAAAGCATTTTATTTTCTCATGTTTTGGTGTGTAAATGATTGATAGCAATCAGCAACCACCAGTGGTCAATCGTCCATGTCAATGGACGTCCGCTAAAGTGCTCGTTTTTGCCACTGACAGACTCCCATTGTTATTATCAGTGTCTGAGAACATTATGGATTGAATTCCTACAGTGAAAGACCTTTTTATTCAAGAGTTTTTGTTTTCTTGTTGTGGTGTTTTAAATATTTAATCTGGCACCAAGTAAAGAAAATCTTGATCTTTTCTGAGACCTTTGTCCCAGAAAACTGTAGCAGTCCAACATGACACTGACAGGCAGGTGTCAAACTAATCTTCTTTCTCTGGCCATAAGAAAACACTCCTGCTCTTTTGAGTGACCTTTCAACCCTGAAACCCGGCCAAGAGATTACAGATTGCAGCAGGTAGAGGGAGGGAGAATTCACAGATGACGGACGTGTTGTTGTTTTTTCCTGATAAAAGTAAAACCCACTCTCTCTGCTTTTAGTGAGTTGAATTCTTGTTGGAAGGACATTTTCTTCTCATTTTTTGACCTTAAACATACTCCAGGCAGACTTGATTGACAGGTGTCAGTGTGGTCTTGGTGTGTCGGTGGTGACCTTTGAACTTAAATGAGGATTTAGTGATGGCGGGAGGGAAAGAAGGGAGAGTCGACTGATGATGGACAGGTGTCAAAGCAAACGTTTTTCCTGATGGCGACAGGTCAGAAGCACTTTTCTTTGCTTTTGGTGACCTTTGAACTTCAGTGGGAGGCTGCTGAAGACAAAAAACTGCATGTTTAGTATTTTTATTAAAGGGAACTGACGCAGTGTCAGCTGGAATTGGCTCCAACCCTCCTGCAACCCTTAAGGATAAATGGTATAGGTAATGGATGGATGGTTGCCGGTGCTACGTTGGCTCATGTTTGACCGATGAGGAAGTTTCTCCGTTTTGAAAACACCTTTTGTCGTGCATTATAATCAATTAATTCACTTCGTGTTTTAGACTCTTGGTCGGACGGAGGAAGACATTCGAGGATGTAACCTAGGGCAACACTTTTCATGGTTATTTCTGAAGGTCTGAAAGCAATCAGTAGATTAATTGATGGTTAAAATGATGTCCAACAGTGATCTCTTTAAAGTGCAGCAGGTAAATGGATGGATGGATGATGGATGGAGGGAAGGACTGGAGATGGACAGGTGCCAAAATAAAAAGTCTAATCCACTTTCCTTGCTTTTAGTGACCTTTGACCTCCTCTCTGTCAAATTTAAAGAGGAGCTGGACAGCTGAGAGAGAGAGGGAGTGGATGTTGGGAGGAAGGGATGGATGGATGGAGTGTAAGAAACAGTGAAGGTATGCAGGAGAAAAAGTAGAATATTACTTATTTTGTTTAATTTTTTTTATCAGCTTTTCATTTTTTCTGCCGGTTTTGTCAAGAGAAATGATCTTTGGTTCAGGGTGTTTAGTCACAAATTTCTTTCCTTCATCGCAGAAACATTACATAATCACAACCAGTGTGTGTGTGTGTGTGTCTGTGTGTGTGTGTGTGTGTGTGTGTGTGTGCGCGCGCGCACACGGGTGTAAACATGATGAATTCTGGGTGACCCTGACGTTTGGCCATTAGGAACGGGAACACAGCAATTCCCCGACGGTCCTAAACAAATAAATCCTGCCCACAGCCGGAATAACCATTAACAAGTCTGCTAAACATTGAGGAGGGGGGAGGAGGAGGAGGGGGGGGGAGGCATGGATGGAGAGGGGAAAGAGAGGAAGGATGGCGAGAATGAGGAGAGGAGGAGGAGATGGAAAGAAAGGAGAGATTTAGGAGGACGAGGTGGAGGAGAAGTGAAGAGAGAGCAAAGAAAGGAAGGGATGGAGAGATGAGACTGAAAAGAGGAGGAGGAGGAGGTAAAAGGGGGAGAAGAGAGAGAAGGGGAGGAAAGGGAGAGGTAAGGGGGAGTGTAGATAGAAGGGGGGATGGTGAGAATGAGGAGAAGGAGAAGAGGGATGAGGAGGAAGAGAAGGTAAAGGGGGAGAAGATAAGAAGAGTGGAAAGAAAGAAGGGACAGGAAGGAGGGAGGGATGGAGGAGGAAGAGATGGAGGAGGGGAGAGGGAGAGGTCAGGGAAAGAAAGGGATGGAGAGACGAGGCAAAGGGAGGAGAAGGAACAGAGAGAACAGGAGTAGGCGGAGAGGGAAGGTAAGGATGGAGGGATGAAATAGGAATAAAGTTGATGATAAGAGTAGAAGAAAAAGGGCGAGGAGAGGAAGGGGGAGGAGGGGGAGGTACAGGTAGAGATGGAGAGGGAAAGAATGGAGGGATGGAGAGATGGAATGACAAAGTAAAGGAGGAGGCGGAGGTCAAAGGAGGGTGAGGAGAGAGATGTACAGATAGACAAGAAAAGAAAGGGGGGATGGAGAGATAAGGAGAGCAGGAATGCAGAGGGAGGAACGGAGAGATAGAAACAGGGGGGGAAGGAGGAGGCGAGGATGGAGGAGAAGGAGAGGGAGCTGTAAGGAAAGGAAGGAGTGATGGATAAGGGAGGGAGGGAGGGAGGGAGGACCCCATTAGCGGAGGAGAAATGAGAGAAAACAAACAAGAAATGTGAGGGTAACACGTCACTTTGTTTTTCTGCTCGTCTCCCCCTCCTCCCCCTCCTCCCCCCATAAGAATAAGAGGAAGCAATAATCTGTGTGTGTGTGTGTGTGTGTGTGTGTGTGTGGAGACAGAAGCGATAGCACGGGGGAGGTCATGGCGAGGTGAGAGAGGGGGAGAGAGACGGAGGGAGAAGTTCAGCGAGAGGTGAAGAGAGAGACCTGCCGTTTTCTCTGTGTGTGTGTGTGTGTTTAGGGTGAATCGAGGGTCAGGTGTGTGTGTGTGTGTGTGTGAGTGTGTGTGTGTGAGTGTGTGTGTGTGTGTGACGACCTGCTGGCTCGCGTGTGGCTCATTTTTTTTTTTTTTTTTGGAAAGCCCACGCTCTCCATTTTTTCTCCTCCTTCTTCTTCTTCTTCTTCTCTTCCATTTCCATCCGTCTTATCTGCCTCTCCTCCTCCTCCTCTTCCTCCTCCTCCTCCTCCTCCTCCTCCTCCTCCTACTGTTTGTACCCTACACTCCTCCTTCCATCCCTCCATCCAAACTTACCTACTGACCTCAAGTTCACCCAAAACTCCTCGTCCTCCCTTTCTCCTCATCTCATCTCCTTCATTTCCTTTTTGTCTCCTCCTCTTCTCAGATTCTTTCTTCATCTCTCTATCTCCTCCCCCCTTCCCTCTCTCGTCTCTCCTCTTCTTATGTCTTGCCTTCCGTCTCCTCCTTTCTTTCTCCTCTCCTTTATCTCCTGTTCTTTCCTCAGAAGAGAGGAGCTTCTCCTCCTTCCTCCCTCTCTTTTCTGTGTCACCTCCTCTTCTTGTCTTTCACCTCTCTTCCTGTCTCTCCTCTGTTGCCTGTTCTTTCATTCTTCACTTCTCCTCCTCTCTTTTGTCTCCTTTTCTTTTTTCCTCTCTTCCTCTCTGTAAACTTTATTTCCCTCTCTCCTTTTTTCACTTCCTTACCTCCCCGGATCTTCTCTTTCTCTTCTTCCTCTTTTGCTTCTCCCTCTCCTCATCATCTCTCCTCTTCTTCCTCTCCTCCTTTTCTCTTCCCATCTAACTTCATCAGTCCTGTCCTGCCCCCTTTTCTTCATCGTCTTCCTCCTCTTATCTCCTCCTCACCTCTTTTCTCTCCTCCCCCTCTTTATTTCCCTTCACCTCCCTCCTTTCCCTTCTTTTTTCCACCTTAATTCCTCCTCTCTTTCTCCTCCTTTTCTCCCTCTTTTCCTTCATCTTCATCCCCCCGGTGATGCGGAGCATTTGTTTTCTGTTATCTCTGATACAAAAACCGAGAGAGAGAGGGAGGTAGGGAAAAAAGAAAAGAAGGAAAGAGAGAGATCACAGAGTAGATAACAGGAAAATCTCCTATGTATATATATGAACGTGTGTGTGGACATGTCTTTCTCTGCTTGTGAGGACAAATTTTGGGGGTTAAACCATCGTTGTGAGGACATTTTTCTGTTCCTGCAGCTTTTCTTATCTTCTCAGGGTTTATTTCCCCCTGAACAGACAGCCACAGTATCTGCCTTTATCTGGCGTGTCTTCAACTTGTATTTGCCCCATGCACGTGCACACACTCACGTGCACGCCCCCACACTGCCTGCACATCAGCAGCCGACATTAAACCTCAAAACAGCTTGTGACACCTCATCTGTGCCTAATTAACCGACATATTTGTTCACATAACTTCACAGGCTTGATGATATTTGTGCTTTATGTAACTGCCGGTATTTGTGTGTCTGTGTGTACCTGTTTGTGCGTGCACATGCAGCCTGTGTGTGTGTGTGTTTGTGCTTGTTTATATGGGAGGATTAGCAGGTCAAACCTCGGCCGAGCAAAGGGTGAACTCGGGGACAAAGGAGAGAGAGTGAGAGCGAGAGGCGAATGCAGAAGTGAAAGGACCAGAGGGGAGGAAGGGAAGGAGGAGGAGGAGGAGGAGGAGGAGAAGAAAACAGCGATAGGAGATGGTGGGAGTGGGAAGAAGGAAGGGAGAGGAGGGAGGAAAAGATCAGGAAGTCCAAATGAACCATTCGTCTTGTAGTCTCCTCCCTCCAAAAGCCAGATTTAGAGGAAACATCAGTTTTAATAACTCGCCAGTGAACGTAGAAAATATTCAGGACACTTCCTGTTTTCATGAATGACTCTGATGAGGTCAGTTCAGGTAAAAGCCCTGACCTCTTTACTCGTAAAACTTGCATCACTCACTCCTGTTATATGCACGTCATTCGAGTGTGTGCAATTAAATTGACTGACATGCTGCGGATAAATAAACATGATGATCCAGGAGTGCAGGATTTGTACAGGATTCAATGACATTGCGGGATTTTCTGCACCGTCCTGTAAAGTGCATGTTTATGTTCTGTAAGTGCTTAAATATTTCTGCAGAATATTATACAGAATATGCACTTTACAGGACGGTTTAACTAAAATTAATTAGGAATTCAGCCTTTACAAAGGTGTATATTCTTAAAATAACAGGCACATAAATACCTGATCAGCCCTCCCTGAATTTATTAAAGATGATGGATTTATTAAAAGGTGTTTGCAGATTCAAGAAAAAAGCAATGATAATAAGGCATGATAGCACAAGATAAAAAATATAAATACAACACAAAATTGAGGTAAAATGAAATAAAATAGAGATAAACACAACACTGTGTCATGGTGGTGGTGTAGAAAGTACCATTGAAGTGTAGTTTCATCTTTCTTAAAACCCTGGCATTGACTAGATGCTGCCCTGCCCTCGTAGTATAGTTCGCCTTTTTTTCACGTCAGGTAACATGCAGAGAGAGGATGTTTGAAGAGAAACCGCTCATCCAAAAAACTTCATGTTCGACACTGCACTTCTTTGGGTTCTCAGCAGCACACCTGAGAAGTTTGAAGTTGATCGGATGAGCAGCTGTTGAGGAAAGCAGCAGACAGACAGACAGACAGATTCTTCCATTTATACTCAGATTGAGTCATTGATGCTGAATCGAAGTCTTGTTTCTGCTAAACTCCAGTGGTTTCTTCACCTTATTAAAACTTCACTTCAACTTCAACACAAAGACTGTAATTAGACTTTCATCATTTCTCTGAACTTTGAAAGCGTGCCACCTCCAACTTCTCTCTGCTTCCTGTTTTGTCTAATGGCGCACCTCCATCTCCTATCACTCGTCCATCCCCTACCCTCACTCTTATCTATCCATCTTCATCTGCCCTTCCTTTACCTCCCCCACCCTCTCTCTTTCTCTCTGCTGTTATCCATTTCTCTCCATCTGCGTCTCTTTCCATCTCTACTCTCTCTCATTTTCTCCCACATGTGGTTTTGCTCTCCATCCCTCTGTACTCCTTCCTTCCCTCCCTCCTCTCCTCTCCTCTCTCATCCCTCGCTCACATATGGTTTCTCTCTCTGGATCTGTGTGTGTTTGGTGTTACCCAGAGTTCACTGGGGCTCCTCGCTCATATATTTGTGTGTCTGTGTGTGTTGTGCAGACAGAGATAGAGACAGAGGAGTGTGTATGTCTGTAGGGTTTTTGCCTGCCCGGGCCTGTTTCTCTATGTTAGGTAGAGTTCAGCAGGGCAGCGTCAGGTTATGCAACAGTTTCAAATGTGGGACATTTAGAGGAAGACTTCAACCCCCTCTCCCCCTCCTCTCGCCTTTTCTCCTTCCTTCAACCCTCCACACTCCTCTCCTTCTCTTTTCTTCTATTTGCATTTCTTGTTTTGTTTATTTACCTGAAAAATCCCAGAAATTGAGCAACACAGTAGATTACTGGACAGTAAGTCAATTAATCATACGTTGCACCAGCTGTTCTTGAGTTACACCATTAAAACTTGAGACATAAATTAGTTTAAAGTAAATTGGTGGCTAGAAAACATCATTATTTAATAGTGTATCTCATTATAGCACCAAAAGATGCAGCAAAACTGTCAGAAATAACATAATAATTCATTAAACTTCCCTTATAAACACTGGTATGACTGTTTTATTTGTGTGTAAACATGAGGAAATATGTGTGTTTCAGAGTAAGTTGTACTCATTTTGAAATGGGGGGAAATACCCGATTAGGTCGATCTAGCAGATGTTATTTGGCCTGTTTAGTCTCATGTTTTGTAATTTGGGGTTTGCTGTGAAATTTTTCCAGTTTAGGTCTTTACTATACAACATTTTGGTCAAGCGTGGGATCAGATACATCGACCAGATTCGACTACTTCCTTTTTCAGTCTAAACAGCCAGTGGCTGTAAATACTTAGTGATGACTAATCTCTGTGTAAGATCTATCCAGCATGATGAGACACGTTTTTATTTAGTGATAGGTACATTTCCACTTAGTAAACTGTTACGTTTTACCAGCTTCGTCATCGTTTACCTCAGGGATCAATGATTAAACTGGATTAATCATCACGTAGAAGACGTAAACATAACCAAGTCAGACGTTTGAATTTTAGTGGTGACCTCAAAATGTTGTAAAATGTAAAGTTGTCTTTCCTGAACTAATAATTCACACTTTTAAATAATCTCTCATTGCAAATATGTCCCATCCCGACATCCGGTTTTAATAGGATCATATTAAGACGTAAAGAGGCCATTTCAAGATGTACTGAGACTTAAAAATGTTGTATCCTGTATGGACGATATAAAAAAATTAAATTGTAAGACATAAGACTTTAGAGAAGATGTACTTAAGGAAGTTCCATATTTTACAATCTCTCTGTCTTTATGGAAATTTACTCCTGCTCCAAAGGTCAGAAAAGCTGTTAATAATTTTGATTTAATGTTATTTTCGTCATAATACGGCAGCTGATTAGTCAAATCGAGGAGTTTTTAACACCGATCTTTGGCTCTGGAAAACATGATTGACTCACAGTTTCATAAATTTCCACTAATCTCTTCCACAAAACTGTCATATTTGGTGGCAGCATTTAAGATTTCCTATCATATTTCTTAGTTTTGGCGCTGCTTTTAAACTGGTTACCGACTCTTACTCAACATGTTGATAACGACGAGTTCGCGTGGGCCATCTGAGCCAACGATCTGCTGGATGGTGTTTATGTTCTCACATCTTAATGGATCATTTAATCTCTCCAAGACTGAGGGTGTAAACAGGAAACATCTTTTTTTTTATATATATCTCTTTATCTCTGTCTTTGTCTAGTTACTGGAACTGTTTACCCAGTGGGATTGGTCAACCTACCTGGCTGACTACGGCAAACCCACCTGCAAATACCTGAGAGTCAACCCACACACTGCACTGGCCCTGCTGGAGAAGTGAGTAGACCTTTTATTACCACATTTCCTGTTTTTTTTTTTTTTTTAACGCTTTCTTCCATTGTTCAGCTCTCTCTTTGTTCCTGGACTCATCATTTCTTTGTTGTGCTCCATTAAAGTCATGAGTCAGTTAGTTGACTATATTTGGGTTTAATCACACAAAATAAGCAGTATAAGGACTTAGCTCAAAATTTTGGGAAATATGCTTATTGTTTTTTTTTTTCTTGAGGGTTAGATGGGGAAATTTGGTAGCGCACTCGTGTCTGTGTTGAGTATGAAGCCAAAGCCAGGATGTGCTTAGCTTAGCTTAGCTTAAAGAATGGAAATATGTATTCTTGAATGTTGGCTTTGTTGCCTCTAAAGCGAACCAAAGTGAACTTAGGTGTGCTTGTGGCGATTTGGAGTTGAACCTTCCTAGAACCAGTTTGCTTTTCTATGGGATAAACAGCCATCTCTGTATACACCATCCAAACATTTTGATGGTTTCCAGATTTATAAAAATGGCAGTTGCAAAGTTTTAGTTGGTCTTCTTGGTAACTGTAACCCCGGCTCCTGATGTAAGTGGTTGTTGGTTCTAGACCAGCAAAGTGTCGGTGGTTCCATGTTCTTAAATATGATAATTTGTTCATTTTCTTTGTCTTACATTATTTTCAATTGAATATCTTTTGGTTTTGGTGTGTTGATTGGAGAAAACAAGACCTGTGACGTCACGTGTTTTGTGACTAAACGATTAATCAGTGAATCTGACAAAAAAATCAGCAGATTCATCGGAAAATAAGGAAAATTATTGCTAAAACTCTCAAAAAATAAGCATATTTTCCCAAATGTTAACCTATTTGTTTAATAGAAATTACTTTTAGTTGCAGCTTGACATCAAAGCACTACCTGTCATCCCTACCTCCATCTCAGCTGCTCTCTTCTGTTTCCTGTCTGTCCTCTGTCGTGTTTTGACAGGTTATTTAAGCCGTAAGTATTGTCTCTGCTGTGTGTGTTTGTTTAATGATGGATTCTGGCATGTGTAAAAACAGCTTAGATGACTACTAGAGCGTGTAAATACAAGAAAGAGAAATAATCTGCGTGTGTCTAATATCACATATGTGCCTAAACACAGGCACGCACGCACATCCTGATCGCAAATAAACTCATGTCAGGATGATGTTTATCGCAGAGGCCGTTATCGGTCGGATGTTATCACTACAACAACACCCACATCATGTATCTGTGTACCATCAGATTATAAGAGAAGAGCCTAAGCTGCTGATACTGATGATAACCACACACACACAACCTGCATTCACACACACTTTCAGGCAAAGAGTCGCATGATCCCGTTCATTGTTCTGTACAGTACGGTTGACCTTCTTTAATCCAGAGCTCCGGTAAGGGCCCAGGCGCCGGTGGTCCCTCTGTGCCCAGGAGGAAGCACCCTGCTGGGGCTTGTCTGGTCTGCTGGAGCCCCTGAACTTCCCGGAGGTCCATAACAGTCCAGTGTTCTGCGACAAAAACACAAAACACATGCTGAAACACACTTTCTCATGTGACACCGGACACACACGTAGAGACCTTTAAAGCCGGAATGAAATGTCTTTTTCAGAGATTTGTGTGTTCGTACTGAGCATGCTCGTTGTTTGAGGTTCAGACTAAACTCACGCTCTTTCCTGAATGCATCAGATGTGCTACTATTAATAATACACAACAAACAGACCCTTGTTTTTCGTGATCTTCCCGTCCATCAATCCCTTCTTCTTCTTCTTTTTCTCCAGGATGAGGGAGACGAGCAGGAAGAACAACGTCTTCGCCCAGTTCAGGAAGATGGACAGAGACCGACAGAAGCTCATCGACACCGTCATCAAACAGCTACGCAACCTCATCGCACAGCACCACACCTAAAGCGAGCCGCCTGATTGGCCTGCCAAATCAAACTCAGATTAAAATTGATTTAAATCCATCCAACCTGATGAAAAGCAGAACCCCACAATCACTGGCGGATCCATGCACCTTAACTTAACTCCACTGAACTTCCAATAACCAGTACAAACTTGCAATAAGATCATTGGATTACAAGCTTGTGCTTTGATTGGTTAATTTAAGACACTGTTTCTGGATTAAGGATAATTTTCAAGACTGGAATATCTTTGATTGCTCAGGCTAAAACAAGATTTTTTTCAGTTCATCTGCCTGAAAGCTTGCAAGCAAATTGCCAATAAATAATCCAGTTGGGTTCTTCCAAAACTTTAACCTTTAAAAAACAAAACGAATTGGAGGCTGTTGTCAGTCCTGTTTGAATTCAGGTCCAACTGATTTGGGTAAACTTATGGTCTGAAGACGACAAAGAAAAGAAGCTCTTCCTTATACAAGGGGTGATAAACTTCCAAACTTATCAGTCTAATCAACCCTTGTATTATTGGCTCATCCAAAATAGCTGATGCCAACTCTTCCTTCCAGCTTTGTTTAGGACAAGTCTGCTGATATTACTATCAACAAATCCCACAAAAAGACCAAAACCATCAATGATTTAACTCCATAAAGATCTATAGTTTGTGCAACCAAGCCTGCTGTAGTTTATTTTGATTCAGTCCTGCAGCTAGATTGCAAAATGCGTATCCATCTGCAGCTGAAAATAGTCCACTAACAAATGCACTATTTTCTCCTCTCTGGACAATGTTTTCTAAAAACAAAAACTTACTTGACTCTTTTTTAAAAGTATAACTCTATATTTGTGACCAGTTTTTACCTGTTTACTTCCACTACTACCAATGGACACGTTTGAATACCAGAGAAAGAATTGACATTTTTGGTTTTGGTTTTATTCACTCGGTTTGTTGACAGTAAAAAAAATATACAGTATCACCTACGTTATACTCAAACTTAAATTGAGCTTAATCTTAGAAGCAGTTGGCTTCTGTTGGACTTCTGACCTTTGGAGAACAACTAAGTAGAGCTAGTAATTGTATTGTAAAGTTTAATCACCAGCCAAAACAATAACCATTTCAGACCATGACCATAGATGTTAAAATGCGAAAAATGTTGCAAGTACAGTGAGGAAAACATTATGAACTAAAATATTCCTAAACCACATATTCTGCTTTTTCATCCTTCAGAAATCTTTCAGTTTCTGACCACTTTGTTGCTGTATTTCAGTTGCTGGATGCTGTTGAGCCTTGTTGTCAATGTATTTGTTAAGTCTACAAAATGCAAACACAGGTTA
This sequence comes from Lates calcarifer, assembly GCF_001640805.2. Classification (NCBI taxonomy): domain Eukaryota; kingdom Metazoa; phylum Chordata; class Actinopteri; family Centropomidae; genus Lates; species Lates calcarifer. The sequence continues at coordinate 13,028,732 of NC_066846.1, forward strand.
AATTTGGCTATGAGTTAAGGTAGATTCAAAGGGGAGAATCTGTGAGTATTTAAGCGAGAACTCACATTTGCAGAGATTTTATTCTTTCTACCACAAGCTTCACATTTCCCTGGCTTAAAAATCTTAACTGAACTGGCTGGTTAAGCAGTCTGTCCTCATAAATATTTTTCCAGCCTTTAATGTCTTCCACATTGCTTTCTCTCACTGTGGCACAATAACAGCACGTTTTGAATGTACATCAGCGAGGGTCGTCATCTTCAATAGTCGTGACATTTTAATATCGCAGCCAGACGAGCACTGAACTCAACATCAAGTCTGGAAAAAAGAAAAAAAAAAAAAGTAGATACTGCTGGTGAATAAACAGAATGTTCCTCCAGTATTCTTTATCTTCTGATAAAGGGGGGTTGTTGACGCAACATGGCAACCCAGTTCCCTCTTAATATACAACCTGGCAAACACTTGAATGGCTGCTCAGAACTGGCAACCTCGTTCCCCGCATCCTAACACCCGAAAGCACAGCGGGTGTTTGGGATTTAAAAAGGGGATGTTGTCCAAACATGGCAACCTGTTCCCCGCCCTTTTCCATCCGATATGAATGGGGGATGTTGCCCGAGCATTTTCTACTCATCATGTATAAACAACTGGGTCTTAAAGAGGGGGGATGATGCCCCCAATCTGGCAACCGCTCTGAAGCGTATACTGTTTTGTCTGTCTGGTTTGACTAGAAAGAGACTAATTTGTATAGAAACCATTGTACTAATGCCAAGAACACACACTTTCATGTCTTCCATAAACATATGCCAAGCTGTGTGTGTGTTTAGTTTTGTTTAGTTGAAGCACAGCACGTAATTACATTCACACTAGATTATTTTTGGAACTAATATGGGTCTCTTTTTTTTTGCTCTTTGTGTTGCTTTTATCTTAAACTTGGGTGCAATAATAGCATTGGAAACTGCAGCATTTGCATTTGTGTATGTGTGTGTGTGTTAATTATGGCGCTTTATAAAGGGATTCAACCTTAACAAGTGTGTGTCAGAAGGGAATTTAAGTCTTCCGCTTCCTCTCTGCTCCACAAAAAAAGGAGGATATTCACTCAGTCGCCATGTGGGTTTCTGTGAGTTTGTCTTCACTTGTGCATGCCGGCACTGTGAAATCCAGTCTGTGCATTTGTGCTGATGTGTATGTTTGTTTGTTTTTTTTTTTAAATCCATCCTTAGATGTGTATCACTTTTAGGTGTTAGTAAGGGAACGGGGCCGTCGTTATTGAATGTGCCTTTGCTGTATTTTGTTTTGTTTTCCTGCCAATAAAGCAGCAACACTGTGGTGTTTGAACTCTGGTGGAGGTCTCTTTGTAACATTACTTTTTCCGCAACACTAAGTATGATGCTATACTGCTGCTATTTGATTTTATCCAAGTATTTCTCGCTTTCCCTGTTGACATAAAACTTTAAAAAAAAATTTAAAATACTAGTCGTTCTTTGTTTTCCGATTTCATTGTCCTAAAATGAAAATTGGGCCTATAGGTCACTACATATTTTTCCCTGATTGATATCACCCCATCAATGTTTTCTGCCACTATGATCGCCTTATACTCGTGTCACGTTAAGTAACAGTTTAGTGCCATCGTCAGTTCAAGCAAAGAAATCTTTGGCCTTACTTTTCGCAACTATTAAACTACTAGCAACTACTAAAACACTTGTGTGAACGGAATGGCTTCTTAAATTGTTAGGTAGCTTTATGTACGACATCTGGAACTTTCTGTAAAAGTTCATAAAAGTTCACCCATCTTGGTTTGCCTGGAACACACCAATCTATATTGTTTTGATCTCTTCTTTCTGATTCCAACCCCTTGCTCAAGAGCACTGTGGCAGTAATAAACAAGGCAACAGTCAGTTACTGGTCGATCCAGGCGTTCAAACTGACAACCCTTCAATGTCCAGAGTCCTCACGCTGCAGGTGTTGCTGCTGCTTTGTTTTGTATTTTGTAAGCAGAAATCTTTATTGAGACAGAAGCACTGTAAATGCTGTTGTATTAAACCACTAATGAATTAAACTGAACTAAAGATACTAATAAAATTGCAACAAATGCCAACAGACAAATATGGAATAAATGGGAAAAATGTTGAATATTTTGTCTTGACTGTTATTTAACTGAGTAACATCAGCAGTTGAGTTAAACCTGCTTTTAATACAACACAGTTCGCCTTTCAGCCTTCACTTTTGAGTCAACAACTTCCACAAATTGGACCAATCAGAGGCGGTTGCTAGGCGGGGCACGGTCAGTTGACCAATCAACGTTTGCCTGCTGAAGTTGGCTGGCGTCTGACGTCCTTGGATGTTACGTGTGTCGTCATTGAACGTGACCGACGACGGGAAGAGCAAAACAGAGCGGAGAGGCGGAAAAAAGAGTGAAAAAATGGAGTAAAACCAACGTTTGAGTCGATTTGGTTTGTTTACAGGCGGAGAAACTTCATTACAGAGTAAACCTGGATGCTAAAACAGAGCTTTGGAGCTGTTTTTGTCCCGGGACAGTGAGACTGGACGTTGAGAACTCCTGTAGCGCAGAGGTAAGCTACCTAGCTAAGTAGCAGTTAGCGCTAGCATTAGCCTTCTCTTTTAATGCTATACTTTTCATTTTCAGTTGTTTTTATTGTGTTGGTGAACGTGTGTTTGTGTTTCTGTGATTAAAGCCTCCCTGACATGAGTTGTGGGTCCATAGTGGACTAATGATAAGTCACCACCTGTTGTTTGTTTGTTTACATGTGTTTGCCAACATTGTGTGTCTTTTTGCAATGTTGTGTTTCATCCTGGTCATTTTGTGTGAGGTTGTGGTGGTTTAGCATCTCTTTGTGAGAGCTTTCATCTCTTTATGGTCAAGTTTTTGTGCCTTTGTGGTCATTTTGAATGGTTTATGTCTGGCTGTGGCAGTTTTGCTTTTCTGCTGTGTCGTATTGTGTGTCTTTGTAGTTTTGTGTTGTTCCCAGTAATCTGACCATGGTCATCCATTGATCCTCTGTTGTTTATGTTAGTGTTCAATCATTTGTTTGTGGTGATTTGATGCACTCAGTTTTGTGTTAACTACAAGTTTGAAAGCTAGATTTTAACTCTCTGCCTTTTCGCAATGCATGAGTTGAGATTACTGTTAGAAATAATTAAAGTAAGACTATAAAGGTTTAACTTTGGCTTTTATTTTTTTTACTGCTTTTGTCTCTGAGGTCATTATCATCTTGTGACTGTCAAGGACATGGTTTAGTTTCAGTGTCCTGTTCTCCTACATTGTCTAAGTTTAAGTGGTGAAAAATTTGTATGACTGTTAGTTAGTTAGTTAGTTAGTTAGTTGACAATTAAGACAGAAAATCAGTTCATCTTAGTTACTTTTCTTCAGCAGGTGATGCCAGTCAACTGTTCATTTTCTGAGATACTTCTCTAATGTTTGTTAAATGTTCTGATTCAGCTGTAATGTTGAATATTTCTCTGTGTTTTCATGGTTAAACTGTTGATGAGGAATAGGTAGTAGTGTATTGATCATTTTTCTTTCTATGTTTCTCTTTGATTTCCTCCAGGTGTCACCACTTCAATATTATCCATGATCGGAGAGACATGTGCAAGAGTCAGTAGTGATGGAGTTTCCCGATTCGATGGCACCGTCCACAATCACAAAGACATTGTCCATAATCTTGCGATCATGGAGACATAGTCCACAATGACAGAGAGTCTTTGTACGATGAAGAATTTCTTTGAGACCAGGACTGAGGCCTCCAGGTAATTCACATGCAGCTTTACATCAACTGTCCAACACAGACATTAAACTGTTTGTGTTCAGTATTCAGTATATCAAATAAGTGCAATAATAGAAGTAATCTGCAATATAGAAATAATGTATTAATAATCTGTATTAACAGAATGTAATGTAAAAGTGATTAGCAATATCATAAGTAAGATGTAATAGTCAAAGCAATCTGATGCTAGATGTAATTTGCAACAGTAAGCATCTGTAAATTTAGAAATAATATGTAATAAGAAAAGTGTTATGTAATGGTAAAAGTAATCTAATATTAGTGGTATCAGTAAAAGTAATCTGTAATACAAAAGCAATGCAGAGGTAATAGTTCAGCTGTAATGTTGAATATTTCTGTGTTTTCATGGTTAAGCTGTTGAGGAATAGGTAGTAGTGTATTGATCATTTTCCTTTCAGTTTGTTAAATGTCTGAATCAAAATCAATAAATGTTTTCTAACTAAACATTTGAGTTGAATTTCTCTATTTTCAAGCTTATGCACCTTAACCTAATCATACAGATGATTTTACTGAAATGTCAAATGTTTTCTACTTTTAACTGCTAAATTAAGATGTATCATGGAAATAATTCAACAATTGAAACATTTGAGAGTTTCAACAAAGATTAAAGACTAAGATTAAAATCACAGAGCTATCAGCATCATAAACTAACATATCATTTGATATATCCAGTTTATTATTTTCATTATACCAGCCTGATTGTTTAAATTTTGAAGTTTATAATAGACAAAGTTTTTGCTGTTGTTTGTTTTTGTTTTTTAAACCCTAAATGCCATGAAATTACTGAGCTACTTCCTGGATAATTTTGTGGTCATAAGCAGTTGACTGTGCACCCCCACTCTGATTTAAATCCTACCGGCGCAAAGGCAATCTTGTTCATGGTGTGTTTAAGGCACCAGGTGAGTTTTGTATTTTTCATTTGCATGGATGTGTGTCTGCCCCACCATTTTCCTGATTCTTCATCCTTGTTGTGATGAAATCTATTCCAAACACTAGCCACCATCTCTCTCTTTCTGTGTCCCCCTGCCTGACTTTCATCACGGTGACCTTTGACCTCTCAGACTGCTGTGAGGGATGTGATTAACGAGGACTTTATGTGTGTGTTCGGTGGAGGGTAGCGATGCGCATTGAAAGCAACACAAACTCTGCACACTGCAGGTTTCCTCAGCCGACTGTGTGTGTGTGTGTGTGTGTGTGTGTGTGTGTGTTCCCAGCAGTCTATAGAGGAGCGGTGGAGCGCTCAGAGCTTCAGGACGCCTCACAAAAACCTCCCTCTCTGTTTCCGTTTTCTCTCTTTCTCTGAACTTTCTGAACTCTCTCTTTTCTCTTTTACATTTTTTTCATGCACTCATTAAGCTGAATGTCTATAAAGTGTCCTTGCTTCCTTCTGCTCTGTGTCATCTTAGCTCATCCTGACCCCCCCCAAAAAAAGAGAAAGAAGCAGCAGCTTTCCGTCTAATGGAAGCTGCAGACTTCTCTGAGTTGGTGACGAGCTGAGTCAGTTATCACTTTATCACTTTATCATCTCTCAGGGGCTGACTCCACAGATTTTGGTTCCTCATTTTGGTAGCGACAGTAAATTAGTTTGGGTTATTCTCGGGTCACCAAGTTCAAAGAATAACAGTGTCAAAATAGAGGCTACAGTAGATCAGCTGAGGGTAGTCTTGGTTTAAATGCACGTCATTTTTGGTTGTTTAAACTGTTATTGTGACAGGTTCAGAAATAACATGAATGGAAATAGAGAGGGATTTTTTGTGAGGCATCAAAAACTGTTCCTTGTCTGTTCTGTTGAAATGCTCAGTTTTTATTCTGTGTCTTTTATTGTCCAATGTTTTTTGTTATTACTCAGAAACATGGACTCCATATGAATAATGATGTGGCTCCATAGCTGTTGGATGTGTAAAGTAGTTTATCTGTCAGTGTTGTGTTGGCCGAATATTATCCAGGTTTAGATTTTTGCTCTAAAGCAACATTAAGCCACAGTGTAGCCTCTACTGTCGCATTCTAACATTCTAAGCCTTTGATCTGTGTGTTCCGTTGTTTTCCCAGGGTTCTAAAAGAGCTTAGGTGCTGTCTGGGATCCAGATGGTGGTGGTTGGTTTGAAATTATTCAAAGTAAATTTTTTGACTAGCGTCTATTGATGTCACCAAATAAAAAGTTTGTAATAGGGAGAATGGAGCCTCTGTCATTCCCACTCTGAGCAGGTACAATCTCCCTCTAACTGAGCTTTAAGTGCTGCAATCAGGCCCAGCAAGTTCCAGAGTAACGCTGAACTGCAGATCAGTTAAAAAGACTTAGAAGTCATTAAAAACCAGTGTTCATCTCTGATATCCAGCCAGGAAACTTTGATAATAGTAAGAATTATAAACAGATTTTGTGTGTTTGTTACAGCGACAGCACTTCCTGCTCCAGAAGCCGGGGTTCATGGGTAGTTTGCTCTGTTCGGCCACGTTTCAGTTTGGTGAGTAGGACTACTTCTCAAAATCATGACCAAATTTAGGGTAAATGTTGCTCTTTGTACATCTGTCTTGGTTTCGCTGTGTGAAATTTGTAAATTTTGAAGAGGATTAATTACTGGAGGTTTTCTTACATTCCCATTTGCACTATCTGCAAAGAAACTCTGAACAGCAGCTTTTTCTGTTCTGTGTCGTAAAGCAGTCAAGCAGATTTTCTACCAAAACTGATCACCTGACACTCATAGAGTAGTCAAATAAGATCTTACCAATGTTTTTAAAATAGAGTGGTGCAGGAATGAGCTCTAAATCGCAGAAGCAAGTTAGCATTTTAGCATTCTTGGTTCCTTTCATCCCAAAGTCAGTGGGTTTTTGGTTAGATGGCTGAAATAAGGTCTGTGGTTTTAACACAAGCATTTTCACATTTTGATCTACAACTTTTTTCTTTAGAGTTACACGTGATAAATTACTAGAAATATTAGCTTTGAAAGATGGAGAGAAGGAAGCTGAAAAACTGGGGAGAAATGAGAGCAGGTTTGGCAGCGACAGAAAGATGAAGGTTCAAGGCTTTCCTCTTACTTTCATGTCTATCCCTCTCTTAAAGTGTGTGTCTGTGTTATCAGGATAAAAGTGAGTAAATGAGCATATTTGTCCAATCATTTCAAAGTCCTTCCTCTCTGCTGGACACACACTTTTGAGTATTACAAGATGTGTTGCAGTACAGTGTGTGTTATCTCATTATTACCCCTCTGACAGTGGTGTGTCTCACATTTATGTGGTCTGGCAAGTGTGAGAAGAAGCAGATCTCTCTTTCAAACACACACACACGAGCATCCAGACTAATATAACAATCTTCACGTTTCCTCTGCTGTCTTTTGTCTTTTTAAGAAAAGCCAAACACATCACGAGCAGCTGGATAAAGCAGCTGTTTATAGATTAGATTTGTGGCTCTGTGTATGAATCCCATTCAGAAGTGCTACTTGGGCTGAGGTCTTTTATAAACGTGTCCAAAATTAAAAGATAAATTTGGTCATTACCTCCATGGAAGTGGTTGTCAGGATGTCTGGAAAACTGGTTGACAAGTCTTAAAGACTTAAGACTAAGACTAAAGACTTAACATTAAAGACTACAGTCTAAAGAGTAAAGACTAAATACTAAAACTACAGTCTAAACACTAAAGTATAAAGACTAAATACTCAAGACTAAAGTCTAAAGAACAGTGTCAGTGTCAGGTGATTTTAAATAATTTCACTTTTTTTATGAACTCTGATACAAACTTATGCAAGTTTTCTATTTGTATTTGAGTTATTTGTGCTTTTGAATGTTTTGGGTTTCCAGGTTGTATAAAATCTCTTTGAATGATTCAAAAGAAAACCAACAAAGGAAACTAAACTTCATAAATTTGCAACTGATTAATCATTTATAATATAATTTATCACTACGTTATACAAAGAATAAACATCAGTCATCAGATTTTTCACATCTTGGGCAACGTCAGACTAAATGATTTATTAATTACCAATTAAGTCATATTTGTCATGTTTTTAGAATGTTTTAGAATGAAAACAAAATCCCAAGATTAAAAAAGTATAATGTACGTATTAAAATGTTACATATTTTAGTATTAGAACCATCTTTTAAAAAATAATCAAAAATTCTTCATATTTCTTAAAATACAAATATGTGGTGTTAAAAGTCATTCAATGATCTAATATTTCTGCAAACTCATTCTGTGTTTGGTTTATTTTGCAGCTTTCTGATCCCACTGTGACCTACAGGGGTGAAAGGTCATCCAAGGTCTTCCTGGGGTCATGAGAGGTCATTGAAGTGGTGCAGTGTGGCGGACCACACACACACACACACACACACACACACACACAGACAGGCAGAGGCAGAGTATGTCATCCACTATCAGTGTTTCTCACACACTTTCCTCACAGCTTCACAAACTATCTGTTCATCTTTATGCCTTTTTTGAATCAGATCACTTTGTGTGTGTGATGCTCAGATTTGATAATGTGTTCCACCAGACAAGGAAGAGACAAACAGCTAAATATAGAAACAGGAAGTTGTTGTATAACACATTAGAACAACTTCCTCCAAAGACAAATCAGCTTCGAGCAGCAAAGGCAGGTGAAAGAGGAGAGGAAGGAAAGATGGAGGAAGAAGACTTACTGTATTTCCTTCCTTGTTTACTCAGCAGAAATAACAAAGTATAGGTGTGGTTAATATCTATTCTTCTTTATGTAACTTCAGTTGGACAGGTACAATCTCCCTCTAACTGAGTAATAGTCAGCGGCTTCAACTGATGAGTAATGCTGAATGAATGGATTTTTTTTTAACTTGTTTGACTACATGCTATACTATGACATTTTTTGACCATTTTTGACGCCATACTATACTATGACATTTTTTCATATTTTTTGATGCCATACTATACTATGACATTTTTGACCATTTTTGATGCCATACTATACTATGACATTTTTTGTCAATTTTTGACACCATACTATACTATGACATTTTTTGGACCATTTTTGATGCCATACTGTACTATGACATTTTTTGACAATTTTTGACACCATACTATACTATGACATTTTTTCATGTTTTTTGATGCCATACTATACTATGACATTTTTTGTCAATTTTTGACACCATACTATACTATGACATTTTTTCATGTTTTTTGATGCCATACTATACTATGACATTTTTGGACCATTTTTGATGCCATACTGTACTATGACATTTTTTGACAATTTTTTGACACCATACTATACTATGACATTTTTTCATGTTTTTTGATGCCATACTATACTATGACATTTTTTGACAATATATTTTGACACACCATACTATACTATGACATTTTTTGACCATTTTTGATGCCATACTATACTATGACATTTTTTTGACCATTTTTTGATGCCATACTATACTACGACATTTTTT